>NW_026969850.1:0-24418 GCF_028390025.1 Pseudophryne corroboree
TCATCATGAAGATAGTTCTCACAGGGTGAGGTTCATCCATTACATTTTAAAGTAGGAAGGTACAAATTACATATTCAAATTACATATATGTGCTGGATTCAAATGTTTTCCCCCCTTCCTTTCTCAATTGTGCCCATCAGCAGCTATTCTAATGTTGCTGCCAATGGGTGTGACACATTCATTTCTTCTGTGGGGTACACTGGACTCCACAAGGATTCACATTGGGGTGTAGAGTAGGATCTTGATCTGAGGCACCAACAGGCTCAAAGCTTTTGACTGTTCCCAAGATGCTCAGCGCCCCCTCCTCTATAACCTCGCTTCCATGAACAGGGAGCTCAGTTTGTAGTTGGTGCCTTCAGTAGCAGGCCACTTAAGAGGGGGCTGCCTCAGGCAGCCTATTCTTAGCTATTAATTTTGACAAGAAAAGAAGAACTTTTTTTTATAAGATTCTACAAGGGCTGCAGCAGGCTAGGTCTAATAGACATCTTTACTGCAGCTCCATCACTCCCAGCGGCGCAGTATACTCCCGCGCCCTGGTTGCTGGGTCACTGCAGCGGAGGCTCCGGTTTCTTCCTAAGGTAAGTCACACACCGCCCTCCGGGATCACGAGGCCGCTGATGAAAGGGAGGTAAGGGACTTCTGTGCCCACACTATACCGTGATCCAGTGTGGCTGTAGGGGGCGGGCCATGTGCGCACTGGCGTGGACACTGATTACTGGGCAGCTGCTCCACTAGCCACCAGGGACAGTTAAGGAGCACAGCTCTGGGGGGTTTTCTCTTATATTAACCCCATTTTGTACTACCCGCAGTGCATTGTGATAGGTAATAGAGCCTGATTCAGGTTGGATTGCAATCGCAATAAGCAGTCCAACTGCAAAAATTGCTAAGAGCATACGCATGCGCCTGCATTTTCTGCGGCACCCCGCAGTTAATGCGATCGCCTCTGACTGTCAATCGGTGCTTGGGGGGGGGGGGGGTCAGCAACACTCCATTTCCAAGTCGGAGATGGAGCGGTGCGTGGGCAGGGCTTCAAAATGGGGTCGGCAACGGAGAAACAGGAGGCGTGGTCAGAGCGGTTGTATGACATCACATGCAGCAGCTGCGATCACAAAAATGGTGGCGGCTTCCTGCGCACACATACAGTCTGCACCAACAGGAGGCTAACCCATTTTTTATGATCACGCTAAACTGCACTGCGACTGCAATTTCAGCGTGGTCAAGAAGGGAGGCGGCATGCTGGGTGGCCCCAGCATGCGAACCAAAGGATTGCAAATTCTGTTACTTAGCAGAATTTGCAATCCTTACTGAATTAGGCCCATTGATTACAAAATTTATTTGTAAATATTTGAAGTTTTTCTTCAGGGACTAACACAAAAGATGCTTGGGGCTACTAACACATGGGTAAGCCACGTAAAGCTTCCCATGGGTCAGTGGCATCACAACGGGGTTGCGGCCCACACCCGAGTGTCACCCGCCAAGGGGGGTGACACCAAAGTGCCGGCTCCTCTTCAGTGACAGAATATGGGTGTTTCACTGTGACATTACGTGCAACACCCAGTTTCTGTCACTGTGCAGGAGCCAGCACCACTCACACACTAGTCCCCGGGTGCAGCACTCAACCCCCGGGATACCCGGAGCAACAAAATGGAGATTCAGGCCAACAGGCCACACCCCTACCTATGAGACCATGCCTCCATTTTACCATTGCGCTGCTTATCTGCGCGCACTGCATTACAATCTCCCTCGCTGCCTCTCTGGGTGTCACCAATGATAGTGACACCTTTGCCATGCTTGTAGCAGCTGGTCCTAAGATCTACGCCTCCAGCCCTGAGTGTTTGCCCTTGTGACTTGTTGATCATCATAGCGAAGCAGATTCTTACAGAAAACTGCAGGGGCTTAGATTGAAAAGAAAAACATTGACGAACCCATCATTTCAGCAACAGGGTCTGCCACACGGCTGACTGAAATGACTGGTTGGTTTGGACCCCCACCAAAAAAGAAGCAATCAATCTCTCCTTGCACAAACTGGCTCTACAGAGGCAAGATGTCCACCTCATCATCCTCCGATTCCTCACCCCTTTCACTGTGTACATCGCCCTCCTCACAGATTATTAATTCGTCCCCACTGGAATCCACCATCTCAGATCCCTGTGTACTTTCTGGAGGCAATTGCTGGTGAATGTCTCCACGGAGGAATTGATTATAATTCATTTTGATGATCATCATCTTCTCCACATTTTCTGGAAGTAACCTCGTACGCCGATTGCTGACAAGGTGAGCGGCTGCACTAAACACTCTTTTGGAGTACACACTGGAGGGAGGGCAACTTAGGTAGAATAAAGCCAGTTTGTGCAAGGGCCTCCAAATTGCCTCTTTTTCCTGCCAGTATACATACGGACTGTCTGACGTGCCTACCTGGATGCGGTCACTCATATAATCCTCCACCATTCTTTCAAAGGTGACAGAATCATATGCAGTGACAGTAGACGACATGTCAGTAATCGTTGCCAGGTCCTTCAGTCCGGACCAGATGTCAGCACTCACTCCAGACTGCCCTGCATCACCGCCAGCGGGTGGGCTCGGAATTCTTAGCCTTTTCCTCGCACCCCCAGATGCAGGAGAATGTGAAGGAGGAGCTGTTGACGGGTCACGTTCCGCTTGACTTGACAATTTTCTCACCAGCAGGTCTTTGAACCTCTGCAGACTTGTGTCTGCTGGAAAGAGAGATACAATGTAGGTTTTAAATCTAGGATCGAGCACGGTGGCCAAAATTTATTGCTCTGATTTCAACAAATTGAATCCTGGTTAAGCGAATTAAGGGCTCCATCCACAAGTCCCACATGCCTAGCGGAATCGCTCTGTTTTAGCTCCTCCTTCAATGTCTCCAGCTTCTTCTGCAAAAGCCTCATGAGGGGAATGACCTGACTCAGGCTGGCTAGGAAGGATGTAACGTTAAAACATTACACCGTATATGGCGAAATTATGTTTCTTGGTGTGAGGCCAGGAATGCTCCTACGGAAGAATTCCATCTGGGCCGTTTCCTTCACTTCCTACAAACTGGAGTGAATTTGGGCCTAAAATTAGGCTCTATTAAGGTCCAGATTTCGGCCTTATCCATTTTCTTTCAAAAAGAATTGGCTTCTCTTCCAGAAGTTCAGACTTTTGTAAAAGGAGTGCTGCATATTCAGCCTCCTTTTGTGCCTCCGGTGGCACCTTGGGACCTTAACGTGGTGTTAAGTTTTCTAAAATTACACTGGTTTGAACCACTTAAAACAGTGGAGTTAAAATATCTCACATGGAAGGTGGTCATGTTATTAGCCTTGGCTTCGGCTAGGCGAGTGTCGGAATTAGCGGCTTTGTCACATAAAAGCCCATATTTGGTATTCCATGTGGATAGAGCGGAATTGCAGACCCGTCCTCAATTCCTACCAAAAGTGGTCTCATCTTTTCATATGAACCAACCTATTGTGGTGCCTGTGGCTACGCGTGACTTGGAGGATTCCGAGTTACTTGATGTGGTTAGGGCTTTGAAAATTTACGTGGCCAGGACGGCTAGAGTCAGGAAAACTGAAGCGCTGTTTGTCCTGTATGCAACCAACAAGATTGGTGCCCCTGCTTCAAAGCAGGCTATTGCTCGCCGGATTTGTAACACGATTCAGCAAGCGCATTCTATGGCTGGATTGCAGTTACTGAAATCAGTCAAGGCCCATTCCACGAGGAAAGTGGGCTCTTCTTGGGCGGCTGCCCGAGGGGTCTCGGCACTACAGCTGTGTCAAGCTGCTACTTGGTCGGGTTCACACACCTTTGCAAAATACTATAAGTTTGATACCCTGGCTGAGGAGGAACTCATGTTTGCTCAATCGGTGCTGCAGAGTCATCCGCACTCTCCCGCCCGTTTTGGAGCATTGGTATAATCCCCATGGTCCTTACGGAGTCCCCAGCATCCTCTAGGACGTTAGAGAAAATAAGATTTTAAACCTACTGGTAAATCTTTTTCTCGTAGTCCGTAGAGGATGCTGGGCGCCCGTCCCAAGTGCGGACTACTTCTGCAATACTTGTATATAGTTATTGCTTCAATAAGGGTTATGTTATAGTTGCATCGGTCCTGCACTGATGCTATGTTGTTTTTTCATACTGATAACTGGGTAGTTTATCACAAGTTATACGGTGTGATTGGTGTGGCTGGTATGAATCTTGCCCTGGATTAACAAAATCCTTTCCTCATACTGTCCGTCTCCTCTGGGCACAGTTTCTCTAACTGTGGCATAGAGGGAGGAGCCAGTGCACACCCAGAACTAAAGTCTTTCTTAAAGTGCCCATGTCTCCTGTGGAGCCCGTCTATCCCCATGGTCCTTACGGAGTCCCCAGCATCCTCTACGGACTACGAGAAAAAGATTTACCGGTAGGTTTAAAATCTTATTTTCTACTTTATTCTTTTCTATCCTAGTTTATTACGACCAACTCTCATCCAAGGAGTTTGATATTCTACTACCTGCATGCAATTTAAATTGCTTAAATTGTTTATATGGTTGATTTGTCCTTCACAATCCATAATCTGCAACTTGGATGTACTTGTGTCATTGAAAATCTTATAATAAAAATGTATATACAGATACTCAACCTGTATATTGAAAAAAAAAAAAGTTATAAGACATATGCATTCAATATTTGAAGAAACAAAATAAAATAAAGCTATCTATTGGGTTTCACTAACAAGCACATTGGAAGACTTGACTACTGTTAAAAGACATGCATTACATGGTATAGAGCCACAAACCACAATGTAGTAAAATAAAAACAAACTTACATGTGTATCAAACCTATGTGAGGCTTACATTGATAGTGCAAGATCAACACTCTATCAACTGTGCAAACTAGACTGCACATAAATGCCATAAAATTTATCTGAGATTTTAGTAAATAAGGCCCGTTGCTGTCCGGGTCACGCAGCCGTCACGGCCCGCCCCCATACGGTCCGGTCATGTCTGCGTTGTCCTGACTGTGCCCCCAAAATGGCGGCACAACGCCGCTGGCCCGACTCCTCCTGCCCAGTGACCGCCTCTGCCTGTCAATCAGGCAGAGGCGCTCATTGGGCAGAGATGCTGATCGCATCTCTGGCATGTGCCGGTGCACTGCGGCACCAGCACACACGCACTTCAGACCTGATCTCCTGTTGTGTGAATATGCACAGCAGGGATCAGGTCTGAATTAGGCCCTATATACAGCTGTCAGTAAGGCAGGGATGTGCTGCTGCCAGTGAGGCAGGGATGTGCTGCTGGTAGTGAAGCAGTGCTGTGCTGCTGTCAGCGAGACAGGGATGTGCTGCTGTCAGCGAGGCAGGGATGTGCTGCTGTCAGCGAAGCAGGGATGTGCTGCTGTCAGCGAAGCAGGGATGTGCTGCTGTCAGCGAGGCAGGGATGTGCTGCTGTCAGCGAGGCAGGGATGTGCTGCTGTCAGCGAGGCAGGGATGTGCTGCTATAAGTGAGGTAGGGATGTGCTGCTGTCATTGAAGCAGGAATGTGCTGCTGCAGTGAGGCAGAGATATGCAGCCCACTATCTCCCTATCACCCCTGCCTGAGTCACACACTTTCCCTGTCACCCCTGCCTCAGTTACCCACTATCTCCCAGTCACCGCTGCCTCAGTCAACCACTATATCTGCGATCCCTGCCTCAGTCACCCACTATACCAGTCACCCCTGCTTTAGTCACCCACTGTCACCCTATCACCCCTGCTTCAGTCACCCACTATCCCTGTCAACCCTGCCTCAGTCACCCACTATCTCCCAGTCACCCCTGCCTCAGTCAGCCACTATCCCTGTCACCCCTGCCTCAGTCTCTTACTGTCCCTGTCACCCCTGCCACAGTCATCCACTATCTCCCTATCACCCCTGCCTTAGTCATTTATTATACCTGTCACCCACTTTCTTCCCATACTTACCCAACCCCTTCCTATCACCCCTCCCTCAGTAACCCACTATCTCCCTGTCACCCACTATCTCCCAGTCACCCCGGCCTCAGTCACCCACTATCTCCCACTCATACATGCTTCAGTCACCCACTATCTCCCAGTCATCCCTGCCTCAGTCACCTACTGACACCAGTGCTGACATTTCTGCTGCGGCCTCTCCACTCTCCAGCGTGAACGTCCTGACGACTGAGGAAATCCGCTTCCTAGTTGAGGACTCCGGGAATGAACACTGCCGATATTGCTGTCAGATGACTTTCTACCCAACGGAGGATTTTTGATACTTCCAGCTTTGCCATGCAGTTTCGAGTGCCGCCTTGATGATTTGTGTACACTACCGTGGTGGCGTTGTCAGATTGTACTTGAACAGGCCTGTTCTGTACTAGAGGCAGGGCCAGTGTCAATTAATTGAACACTGCCTGCAATTCCAGAATGTATATCAGGAGGAGAGATTCCTCCCTGGTCCACCGACCCTGGAGAAAGTGTTGCTCCAACACCATGGCCCAGCCCAAAAGACTGGCATCCATTGTCAGGAGGACACAGTTGGAGATCCAGAAGGGATGGCCCCTGCTCAACTGTTGGTCCTGTAGCCACCAGCTCAGTGTCAGACGAACCTCCGGAGTCAAGGAGATCATTTGAGACATCATCCGATGAGGCAGGCCGTCCCACTTGGAGAGGATTAACCTCTGCAGAGGGCGGTAATGAAATTGAGCGTACTCTACCATATCGAAAGCCGACACCATGAGGTCTAGTACTTGCATCGCTGTGTGTATCAACACTCTTGGGCGAGAGAGGACGATACTGTCCTGAATTTTCAGGACTTTCTCTGGAGACAGAAACAATTGTTGGCTGTGTGTGTCCAGCAGTGCCCCTAGGTGCACAATGTTCCGAGCAGGGACCAGCGAGGACTTTTTTCAGTTGATGAGCCACCCGTGGACTTTTAGGAATTGGACTGCCAGTTCCAGATAACTGTGGAGAACCTCTTGGGAGTTCACCAGGATCAGCAAGTCGTCCAGATTTGGCAGGATCCTGATTCTCTGATGGTGAAGGGTCGTCATCACGGCCATGACCTTGGTGAATATCCGAGGTGCCGTGGCCAAACCAGAAGGCAGGACTTGAAATCAAAAAACAAACCAGGCACAACACTGCTTAGCTTCCATCATCAGATGAGATTGGACCAGTGGCGTAACTACTGCCCCCGCAGTCCTCGCGGTGGCTTGGGGGCGAGGGGCTGCGGGTGCGCCACTGATTTACAACAGACTGACATGCGGACGAGCGTCCGCATGTCAGTCTGCAGTCTCCTTCCCTCCGCCGCTTTTTGGAGGGACACGGAGGGCACACAGCGCGCCTCCCTGTGTCCCTCCTGCTGCATCATCTCCGGCGGCCGCGGGTCTAATAGGGGGAAGTGCCGTCCGTGAGCTCTAATTGGCTCACAAACCGGCACTTCCCCCTATTAGACCCGCGGCCGCCGGAGATGATGCAGCAGGAGGGACACAGGAGAGACGAGCTGTGCCCTCCGTGTCCCTCCAAAAAGCGACGGCGGGGGGGGGGGGTAAATATCTGTCACTGGGGGCATATATGGCACGGGGGGGGAGGGAGGAATATCTTGCACTGGGGCATTTCTGGCACTGGGGGGAATATCTGGCACTGGGGGCATATCTGGCACTGGGGGGGATATCTGGCACTGGGGCATATATGGCACTGGGGGGGAATATCTGGCACTGGGGGCATATATGGCACTGGGGGGGGGTATCTGGCACTGGGGGCATATATGGCACGGGGGGCATATATGGCACTGGGGGGAATATCTGGCACTGGGGGCATATATGGCACTGGGGGGGAATATCTGGCACTGGGGGCATATGTGTACCTGGCACATGGGGGGGACGACTATATTTGGCACTAAGGCATGTAAGTACCTGGCACCGTGGGGGAATATCTGGCACTGGGGACATATGTGGCACTGGGAGCACAGCCCTAGCAACAAGGACTACCTCCTAGCAACGAGCATGACACCCAGTGCATGAAACATCTGGCAACGAGCATGACACCCAGTGCATGAAACACCTGGCAACGAGCATGACACCCAGTGCATGAAACCCCTGGCAACGAGCATGACACCCTGAGCATGAAAACCCCTGGCACCGTGCATGGAACCAAGAGCATGAAACCCCTGGCAACGAGCATGACACCCAGTGCATGAAACCCCTGACAACGAGCAGGTAATTGAAAAGTAATTAGAAGCCTTACTGTAGGACTTAATGTGTAATGGGCATTACGGTGTGTGGCATAATGTATCACGGACATTGCGGTGTGTGTCATAATGTGTCGCAGGCATTACGGTGAATGGTATACTATATTGCGGGCATTGTGATATGTGGTATAATGTCTCAGGGTCATTGCAGTGTGTGGCATAATGTATCACGGACATTGCGGTGTGTGTCATAATGTGTCAGGCATTACGGTGTGTGGTATACTATATCACGGGCATTGTGGTATGTGGTATAATGTCTCAGGGTCATTGCAGTGTGGCATAATACATAACGGGCATTGCGATGTGTGGCATAGGGTATAACGGGCAGGGCATTGCGGTATGTGTCACAGGCATTACGGTGTATGGTATACTATATCACGGGCATTGTGGTATAATGTCTCAAGGTCATTGCAGTGTGTGGCATAATGTGTCACAGGCATTGTATGTGCTATAATGTATCGGGCATTGCAGTGTGTGGCATAATGTATCACGGACATTGCGGTGTGTGTCATAATGTGTCACAGACATTGTATGTGCTATAATGTATCAGGGGCATTGCAGTGTGTAGCATAATGTATAACGGGCATTGCGATTCCTGTCATAATGTGTCACAGGCATTACGGTGTGTGGCATAATGTGTCACAGACATTACGGTGTGTGGCATAATGTGTCGGGGGCATTACAGTGTGTGCATATTGTGTCGTGCATTATTGTGTGCGGCATAATGTCTAAGGGCCATTGCAGTATGTGGCATAATGTATACTGGGCATTACTATAAGGAGGAAAAATGACAAATAATGTAAGGGGCATGAATCAGGATTATTTTTCTTTCCTGTGGTGGCCAACATATGGGCGTGCAGGTTGCAAAACTGGGGTATAAGGTAGTCTTTTCCTGCAATGCCACGCCCCTTTATGCGAAACCACGCCCACTCCAACAAAACCACGCCCCTTTTTTGACGCGCGCGCATATTTATCCCTTTCTTGCTCCCAATTATGGAGCATGAAGGGGGGGGGGGGCGCCGAAGAATTTTTTGGCTTGGGGGAGAAAAATTTCTAGTTACGCCACTGGATTGGACATATCCAGTGTGATGCGGCTGTAGATGATTTTTGCTGTTTCTAACTTCTACATCAATGAATAAGTTTCAAAACAGAATGCATCAAGAGAACGGTGTTGGTAGTATAAAACTACCTACAGCACCTGGTATTCCCAGGTGGTCTCACATCCAAGAACAAACCAGGCCTAAGATCAGGTGATATTGGGCATATACAGTGTGGTGTGGCTGTAGATGAGTTTAGTGGTTTCTGTTAGAGTTCTTCTACTTCTAACTACTCGTACATAAATGAATAAGCGGACGATTTATTAAACCTGGTGAAATGATAATTTGCATGGTGATAAAGTACCAGCCAATCAGCTCCTAATTGCCATGTCACAGGCTGGGTTTGAAAAATGACAGTTAGGAGCTGACTGGCTGGTACTTTATCACCTTGCACTTTATCAGTTCACCAGGCTTAATAGATCTGCCCCAATGTTTCAAAATGGAATGCATCAAGAGAACGGTGTTGGTATTGTAAAAATACACACAGCTCCTGGTATTTCCTGGTGGTCTCCCATCCAAGTACTAAAACCAGGACCAACACTGCTCAGCTTCCATGATCAGGAGAGATTGGGCAAATCCAGTGTGCTGTGGCTGTAGATGAGCTCGTGGTTTCTGTTAGAGCTCTTCTACTTCTAACTTCTGGTACATAAAAGAATATGTGTAAAAATGAAATGTACAGTACCAAGAAAAGGGTGTTGGTAGTTTAAAAACACCTAAAGAATCTGATAATACATGGATGGGAGACTGCTTGGTAGTAACAAAGTCCAATACTGCTTTGCTTCAAAGATCAAATGAGATTGGGCATATCCAGTGTGGTGTGGCTTTAGATAAGCTTTGTGGTTTCTGTTAGAGCTCTTCTACTTCTAACTACTGGTACATTAATGAATATGTATAAGGTTGTAGTTTATCCAATATCCCTTTACTACCTTACCCCCCCCCCTCCCCTCCCCTCTTCTCCTTATAGCTTCCTTTGTTCTCTCCTCCTCGTGTGTGCGTTATTTGTTTTCTCATACGTCCTAGAGGATGCTGGGATCACATTAAGAACCATGGGGTATAGACGGGATCCGCAGGAGACATGGGCACTTTAAGACTTTCAAAGGGTGTGAACTGTCTCCTCCCTCTATGCCCCTCCTCCAGACTCCAGTTTTAGAATTGTGCCCAGTGAGACTGGATGCACTACAGGGGAGCTCTACTGAGTTTCTCTGAAAAGACTTATGTTAGTTTTTCTTATTTTCAGGGAGGCTGCTGGCAACAGTCTCCCTGCTTCGTGGAACTTAGGGGAGAGAAGTATGACCAACTTCTAGTGAGTTCAATGGCTCTGCTTCTGGCTGACAGGACACCATTAGCTCCTGAGGGTGCTGATCGCTGGGTACGCCTAGAGGCCCACTCCCGTAGCCTGCCATCACCCCCTTACAGAGCCAGAAGTCAGAAGACAGGCGAGTAGCAGAAGAACAGAAGACTTCTTCTCCAGTGACGGCATTCTGAGGTACCACGCAGCGAGCGGAATGCTGTGCGCCATGCTTCCACACAAACACAGGCACTGCAGGGTGCAGGGCATGTGGGTGGGTGGGGGGGGGGGCACCCTGGGCAGCATAAATTCCTCACAAAAGGCTGGCAAAAGTGGACATTAGTGCCTGGGCACTGTCCTTACCCCGCCAGCGTAATTAATTATTTGTTTCTGAGCGGGACAGAAGCGTGCCATTACAGCGGCGGGGCTTCTTCCTCACCTCACCAGCACATCTATAGAGCGTTACAAGTCTATCACTATAGAGTTTATTATTTCCCAGACTGTGTACTTTTGGCGCTGGGTTGTGAGCTGAAAAATCCTCTCTGTCCCTCTGACAGATTTACTGTAGGTCTATCCCCCATAAGCCGATGTGTCTGTGGGTACTTGGTACATGTGTGTCAACACGTCGGTGGCTGAATGTTTTTCCCAAGAGGAAACTATATTAGGAATGCAGACATATGATGGTGGCCCTGTTGGCACCACCAATAACTGACTGGGTGAAAGTTTCAATAATATCAGAGTGAGGTTGGATAAATCTGTGTCCCAGACACAGACGTAGAGAATAGATGTGATGTTCATGGCTATGCTTCTTTTCCCTCAGGCCCGCAAAAATGTTACTACACACTGATACTGACTCGGATACTGATTCCTATGTCGACCCAAATTGGCATCTGACGTCGCCTGCAGTGCACCCTGCAGTGCCTGTGTTTGTGTGGAAGCATGGCGCACAGCATTCCGCTCGCTGCGTGGTACCTCAGAATGCCGTCACTGGAGAAGAAGTCTTCTGTTCTTCTGCTACTCGCCTGTCTTCTGACTTCTGGCTTCTGGCTCTGTAAGGGGGTGATGGCAGGCTACGGGAGTGGGCATCTAGGCGTACCCAGCGATCAGCACCCTCAGGAGCTAATGGTGTCCTGTCAGCCAGAAGCAGAGCCATTGAACTCACTAGAAGTTGGTCATACTTCTCTCCCCTAAGTTCCACGAAGCAGGGAGACTGTTGCCAGCAGCCTCCCTGAAAATAAGAAAAACTAACATAAGTCTTTTCAGAGAAACTCAGTAGAGCTCCCCTGTAGTGCATCCAGTCTCACTGGGCACAATTCTAAAACTGGAGTCTGGAGGAGGGGCATAGAGGGAGGAGACAGTTCACACCCTTTGAAAGTCTTAAAGTGCCCATGTCTCCTGCGGATCCCGTCTATACCCCATGGTTCTTAATGTGATCCCAGCATCCTCTAGGACGTATGAGAAAACAAATAACGCACACACGAGGAGGAGAGAACAAAGGAAGCTATAAGGAGGGGAGGGGAGGGGAGGGGGGGGGGAGGTAAGGTAGTAAAGGGATATTGGATAAACTACAACCTTATACATATTCATTAATGTACCAGTAGTTAGAAGTAGAAGAGCTCTAACAGAAACCACAAAGCTTATCTAAAGCCACACCACACTGGATATGCCCAATCTCATTTGATCTTTGAAGCAAAGCAGTATTGGACTTTGTTACTACCAAGCAGTCTCCCATCCATGTATTATCAGATTCTTTAGGTGTTTTTAAACTACCAACACCCTTTTCTTGGTACTGTACATTTAATTTTTACACATATTCTTTTATGTACCAGAAGTTAGAAGTAGAAGAGCTCTAACAGAAACCACGAGCTCATCTACAGCCACAGCACACTGGATTTGCCCAATCTCTCCTGATCATGGAAGCTGAGCAGTGTTGGTCCTGGTTTTAGTACTTGGATGGGAGACCACCAGGAAATACCAGGAGCTGTGTGTATTTTACAATACCAACACCGTTCTCTTAATGCATTCCATTTTGAAACATTGGGGCAGATCTATTAAGCCTGGTGAACTGATAAAGTGCAAGGTGATAAAGTACCAGCCAGTCAGCTCCTAACTGTCATTTTTCAAACCCAGCCTGTGACATGGCAATTAGGAGCTGATTGGCTGGTACTTTATCACCATGCAAATTATCATTTCACCAGGTTTAATAAATCGTCCGCTTATTCATTTATGTACGAGTAGTTAGAAGTAGAAGAACTCTAACAGAAACCACTAAACTCATCTACAGCCACACCACACTGTATATGCCCAATATCACCTGATCTTAGGCCTGGTTTGTTCTTGGATGTGAGACCACCTGGGAATACCAGGTGCTGTAGGTAGTTTTATACTACCAACACCGTTCTCTTGATGCATTCTATTTTGAAACTTATTCATTGATGTAGAAGTTAGAAACAGCAAAAATCATCTACAGCCGCATCACACTGGATATGTCCAATCCAGTGGCGTAACTAGAAATTTTTCTCCCCCAAGCCAAAAAATTCTTCGGCGCCCCCCCCCCCCCCCTTCATGCTCCATAATCGGGAGCAAGAAAGGGATAAATATGCGCCCGCCCAAGGCGCGCGCGTCAAAAAAGGGGCGTGGTTTTGTTGGAGTGGGCGTGGTTTCGCATAAAGGGGCGTGGCATTGCAGGAAAAGACTACCTTATACCCCAGTTTTGCAACCTGCACGCCCATACGTTGGCCACCACAGGAAAGAAAAATAATCCTGATTCATGCCCCTTACATTATTTGTCATTTTTCCTCCTTATAGTAATGCCCAGTATACATTATGCCACATACTGCAATGGCCCTTAGACATTATGCCGCACACAATAATGCACGACACAATATGCACACACTGTAATGCCCCCGACACATTATGCCACACACCGTAATGTCTGTGACACATTATGCCACACACCGTAATGCCTGTGACACATTATGACAGGAATCGCAATGCCCGTTATACATTATGCTACACACTGCAATGCCCCTGATACATTATAGCACATACAATGTCTGTGACACATTATGACACACACCGCAATGTCCGTGATACATTATGCCACACACTGCAATGCCGATACATTATAGCACATACAATGCCTGTGACACATTATGCCACACACTGCAATGACCTTGAGACATTATACCACAATGCCCGTGATATAGTATACCATACACCGTAATGCCTGTGACACATACCGCAATGCCCTGCCCGTTATACCCTATGCCACACATCGCAATGCCCGTTATGTATTATGCCACACTGCAATGACCCTGAGACATTATACCACATACCACAATGCCCGTGATATAGTATACCACACACCGTAATGCCTGACACATTATGACACACACCGCAATGTCCGTGATACATTATGCCACACACTGCAATGACCCTGAGACATTATACCACATATCACAATGCCCGAGATATAGTATACCATACACCGTAATGCCTGCGACACATTATGACACACACCGCAATGTCCGTGATACATTATGCCACACACCGTAATGCCCATTACACATTAAGTCCTACAGTAAGGCTTCTAATTACTTTTCAATTACCTGCTCGTTGTCAGGGGTTTCATGCACTGGGTGTCATGCTCGTTGCCAGGGGTTTCATGCTCTTGGTTCCATGCACGGTGCCAGGGGTTTTCATGCTCAGGGTGTCATGCTCGTTGCCAGGGGTTTCATGCACTGGGTGTCATGCTCGTTGCCAGGTGTTTCATGCACTGGGTGTCATGCTCGTTGCCAGATGTTTCATGCACTGGGTGTCATGCTCGTTGCTAGGAGGTAGTCCTTGTTGCTAGGGCTGTGCTCCCAGTGCCACATATGTCCCCAGTGCCAGATATTCCCCCACGGTGCCAGGTACTTACATGCCTTAGTGCCAAATATAGTCGTCCCCCCCATGTGCCAGGTACACATATGCCCCCAGTGCCAGATATTCCCCCGCAGTGCCATATATGCCCCCAGTGCCAGATATTCCCCCCAGTGCCATATATGCCCCCCGTGCCATATATGCCCCCAGTGCCAGATACCCCCCCCAGTGCCATATATGCCCCCAGTGCCAGATATTCCCCCCCAGTGCCATATATGCCCCAGTGCCAGATATCCCCCCCAGTGCCAGATATGCCCCCAGTGCCAGATATTCCCCCCAGTGCCAGAAATGCCCCAGTGCCAGATATTCCTCCCTCCCCCCCCGTGCCATATATGCCCCCAGTGACAGATATTTACCCCCCCCCCCGCCGTCGCTTTTTGGAGGGACACGGAGGGCACAGCTCGTCTCTCCTGTGTCCCTCCTGCTGCATCATCTCCGGCGGCCGCGGGTCTAATAGGGGGAAGTGCCGGTTCGTGAGCCAATTAGAGCTCACGGACGGCACTTCCCCCTATTAGACCCGCGGCCACCGGAGATGATGCAGCAGGAGGGACACAGGGAGGCGCGCTGTGTGCCCTCCGTGTCCCTCCAAAAAGCGGCGGAGGGAAGGAGACTGCAGACTGACATGCGGACGCTCGTCCGCATGTCAGTCTGTTGTAAATCAGTGGCGCACCCGCAGCCCCTCGCCCCCAAGCCACCGCGAGGACTGCGGAGGCAGTAGTTACGCCACTGGTCCAATCTCATCTGATGATGGAAGCTAAGCAGTGTTGTGCCTGGTTTGTTTTTGGATTTCAAGTCCTGCCTTCTGGTTTGGCCACGGCACCTCGGATATTCACCAAGGTCATGGCCGTGATGACGACCCTTCACCATCAGAGAATCAGGATCCTGCCAAATCTGGACGACTTGCTGATCCTGGTGAACTCCCAAGAGGTTCTCCACAGTTATCTGGAACTGGCAGTCCAATTCCTAAAAGTCCACGGGTGGCTCATCAACTGAAAAAAGTCCTCGCTGGTCCCTGCTCGGAACATTGTGCACCTAGGGGCACTGCTGGACACACACAGCCAACAATTGTTTCTGTCTCCAGAGAAAGTCCTGAAAATTCAGGACAGTATCGTCCTCTCTCGCCCAAGAGTGTTGATACACACAGCGAAGTACTAGACCTCATGGTGTCGGCTTTCGATATGGTAGAGTACGCTCAATTTCATTACCGCCCTCTGCAGAGGTTAATCCTCTCCAAGTGGGACGGCCTGCCTCATCGGATGATGTCTCAAATGATCTCCTTGACTCCGGAGGTTCGTCTGACACTGAGCTGGTGGCTACAGGACCAACAGTTGAGCAGGGGCCATCCCTTCTGGATCTCCAACTGTGTCCTCCTGACAATGGATGCCAGTCTTTTGGGCTGGGCCATGGTGTTGGAGCAACACTTTCTCCAGGGTCGGTGGACCAGGGAGGAATCTCTCCTCCTGATATACATTCTGGAATTGCAGGCAGTGTTCAATTAATTGACACTGGCCCTGCCTCTAGTACAGAACAGGCCTGTTCAAGTACAATCTAACAACGCCACCACGGTAGTGTACACAAATCATCAAGGCGGCACTCGAAACTGCATGGCAAAGCTGGAAGTATCAAAAATCCTCCGTTGGGTAGAAAGTCATCTGACAGCAATATCGGCAGTGTTCATTCCCGGAGTCCTCAACTAGGAAGCGGATTTCCTCAGTCGTCAGGACGTTCACGCTGGAGAGTGGAGAGGCCGCAGCAGAAATGTCAGCACTGGTGTCAGTAGGTGACTGAGGCAGGGATGACTGGGAGATAGTGGGTGACTGAAGCATGTATGAGTGGGAGATAGTGGGTGACTGAGGCCGGGGTGACTGGGAGATAGTGGGTGACAGGGAGATAGTGGGTTACTGAGGGAGGGGTGATAGGAAGGGGTTGGGTAAGTATGGGAAGAAAGTGGGTGACAGGTATAATAAATGACTAAGGCAGGGGTGATAGGGAGATAGTGGATGACTGTGGCAGGGGTGACAGGGACAGTAAGAGACTGAGGCAGGGGTGACAGGGATAGTGGCTGACTGAGGCAGGGGTGACTGGGAGATAGTGGGTGACTGAGGCAGGGTTGACAGGGATAGTGGGTGACTGAAGCAGGGGTGATAGGGTGACAGTGGGTGACTAAAGCAGGGGTGACTGGTATAGTGGGTGACTGAGGCAGGGATCGCAGATATAGTGGTTGACTGAGGCAGCGGTGACTGGGAGATAGTGGGTAACTGAGGCAGGGGTGACAGGGAAAGTGTGTGACTCAGGCAGGGGTGATAGGGAGATAGTGGGCTGCATATCTCTGCCTCACTGCAGCAGCACATTCCTGCTTCAATGACAGCAGCACATCCCTACCTCACTTATAGCAGCACATCCCTGCCTCGCTGACAGCAGCACATCCCTGCCTCGCTGACAGCAGCACATCCCTGCCTCGCTGACAGCAGCACATCCCTGCTTCGCTGACAGCAGCACATCCCTGCTTCGCTGACAGCAGCACATCCCTGCCTCGCTGACAGCAGCACATCCCTGTCTCGCTGACAGCAGCACAGCACTGCTTCGCTGACAGCAGCACATCACTGCTTCACTACCAGCAGCACATCCCTGCCTCACTGGCAGCAGCACATCCCTGCCTTACTGACAGCTGTATATAGGGCCTAATTCAGACCTGATCCCTGCTGTGCATATTCACACAACAGGAGATCAGGTCTGAAGTGCGTGTGTGCTGGTGCCGCAGTGCACCGGCACATGCCAGAGATGCGATCAGCATCTCTGCCCAATGAGCGCCTCTGCCTGATTGACAGGCAGAGGCGGTCACTGGGCAGGAGGAGTCGGGCCAGCGGCGTTGTGCCGCCATTTTGGGGGCACAGTCAGGACAACGCAGACATGACCGGACCGTATGGGGGCGGGCCGTGACGGCTGCGTGACCCGGACAGCAACGGGCCTTATTTACTAAAATCTCAGATAAATTTTATGGCATTTATGTGCAGTCTAGTTTGCACAGTTGATAGAGTGTTGATCTTGCACTATCAATGTAAGCCTCACATAGGTTTGATTATGATACACATGTAAGTTTGTTTTTATTTTACTACATTGTGGTTTGTGGCTCTATACCATGTAATGCATGTCTTTTAACAGTAGTCAAGTCTTCCAATGTGCTTGTTAGTGAAACCCAATAGATAGCTTTATTTTATTTTGTTTCTTCAAATATTGAATGCATATGTCTTATAACTTTTTTTTTTTTCAATATACAGGTTGAGTATCTGTATATACATTTTTATTATAAGATTTTCAATGACACAAGTACATCCAAGTTGCAGATTATGGATTGTGAAGGACAAATCAACCATATAAACAATTTAAGCAATTTAAATTGCATGCAGGTAGTAGAATATCAAACTCCTTGGATGAGAGTTGGTCATAATAAACTAGGATAGAAAAGAATAAAGTAGAAAATAAGATTTTAAACCTACCGGTAAATCTTTTTCTCGTAGTCCGTAGAGGATGCTGGGGACTCCGTAAGGACCATGGGGATAGACGGGCTCCACAGGAGACATGGGCACTTTAAGAAAGACTTTAGTTCTGGGTGTGCACTGGCTCCTCCCTCTATGCCACAGTTAGAGAAACTGTGCCCAGAGGAGACGGACAGTATGAGGAAAGGATTTTGTTAATCCAGGGCAAGATTCATACCAGCCACACCAATCACACCGTATAACTTGTGATAAACTACCCAGTTATCAGTATGAAAAAACAACATAGCATCAGTGCAGGACCGATGCAACTATAACATAACCCTTATTGAAGCAATAACTATATACAAGTATTGCAGAAGTAGTCCGCACTTGGGACGGGCGCCCAGCATCCTCTACGGACTACGAGAAAAAGATTTACCAGTAGGTTTAAAATCTTATTTTCTCTAACGTCCTAGAGGATGCTGGGGACTCCGTAAGGACCATGGGGATTATACCAATGCTCCAAAACGGGCGGGAGAGTGCGGATGACTCTGCAGCACCGATTGAGCAAACATGAGTTGCACCTCAGCCAGGGTATCAAACTTATAGTATTTTGCAAAGGTGTGTGAACCCGACCAAGTAGCAGCTTGACACAGCTGTAGTGCCGAGACCCCTCGGGCAGCCGCCCAAGAAGAGCCCACTTTCCTCGTGGAATGGGCCTTGACTGATTTCAGTAACTGCAATCCAGCCATAGAATGCGCTTGCTGAATCGTGTTACAAATCCGGCGAGCAATAGCCTGCTTTGAAGCAGGGGCACCAATCTTGTTGGTTGCATACAGGACAAACAGCGCTTCAGTTTTCCTGACTCTAGCCGTCCTGGCCACGTAAATTTTCAAAGCCCTAACCACATCAAGTAACTCGGAATCCTCCAAGTCACGCGTAGCCACAGGCACCACAATAGGTTGGTTCATATGAAAAGATGAGACCACTTTTGGTAGGAATTGAGGACGGGTCTGCAATTCCGCTCTATCCACATGGAATACCAAATATGGGCTTTTATGTGACAAAGCCGCTAATTCCGACACTCGCCTAGCCGAAGCCAAGGCTAATAACATGACCACCTTCCATGTGAGATATTTTAACTCCACTGTTTTAAGTGGTTCAAACCAGTGTAATTTTAGAAAACTTAACACCACGTTAAGGTCCCAAGGTGCCACCGGAGGCACAAAAGGAGGCTGAATATGCAGCACTCCTTTTACAAAAGTCTGAACTTCTGGAAGAGAAGCCAATTCTTTTTGAAAGAAAATGGATAAGGCCGAAATCTGGACCTTAATAGAGCCTAATTTTAGGCCCAAATTCACTCCAGTTTGTAGGAAGTGAAGGAAACGGCCCAGATGGAATTCTTCCGTAGGAGCATTCCTGGCCTCACACCAAGAAACATAATTTCGCCATATACGGTGTAATGTTTTAACGTTACATCCTTCCTAGCCAGCCTGAGTCAGGTCATTCCCCTCATGAGGCTTTTGCAGAAGAAGCTGGAGACATTGAAGGAGGAGCTAAAACAGAGCGATTCCGCTAGGCATGTGGGACTTGTGGATGGAGCCCTTAATTCGCTTAACCAGGATTCAATTTGTTGAAATCAGAGCAATAAATTTTGGCCACCGTGCTCGATCCTAGATTTAAAACCTACATTGTATCTCTCTTTCCAGCAGACACAAGTCTGCAGAGGTTCAAAGACCTGCTGGTGAGAAAATTGTCAAGTCAAGCGGAACGTGACCCGTCAACAGCTCCTCCTTCACATTCTCCTGCATCTGGGGGTGCGAGGAAAAGGCTAAGAATTCCGAGCCCACCCGCTGGCGGTGATGCAGGGCAGTCTGGAGTGAGTGCTGACATCTGGTCCGGACTGAAGGACCTGGCAACGATTACTGACATGTCGTCTACTGTCACTGCATATGATTCTGTCACCTTTGAAAGAATGGTGGAGGATTATATGAGTGACCGCATCCAGGTAGGCACGTCAGACAGTCCGTATGTATACTGGCAGGAAAAAGAGGCAATTTGGAGGCCCTTGCACAAACTGGCTTTATTCTACCTAAGTTGCCCTCCCTCCAGTGTGTACTCCAAAAGAGTGTTTAGTGCAGCCGCTCACCTTGTCAGCAATCGGCGTACGAGGTTACTTCCAGAAAATGTGGAGAAGATGATGATCATCAAAATGAATTATAATCAATTCCTCCGTGGAGACATTCACCAGCAATTGCCTCCAGAAATTACACAGGGATCTGAGATGGTGGATTCCAGTGGGGACGAATTAATAATCTGTGAGGAGGGCGATGTACACAGTGAAAGGGGTGAGGAATCGGAGGATGATGAGGTGGACATCTTGCCTCTGTAGAGCCAGTTTGTGCAAGGAGAGATTGATTGCTTCTTTTTTGGTGGGGGTCCAAACCAACCAGTCATTTCAGTCAGCCGTGTGGCAGACCCTGTTGCTGAAATGATGGGTTCGTCAATGTTTTTCTTTTCAATCTAAGCCCCTGCAGTTTTCTGTAAGAATCTGCTTCGCTATGATGATCAACAAGTCACAAGGGCAAACACTCAGGGCTGGAGGCGTAGATCTTAGGACCAGCTGCTACAAGCATGGCAAAGGTGTCACTATCATTGGTGACACCCAGAGAGGCAGCGAGGGAGATTGTAATGCAGTGCGCGCAGATAAGCAGCGCAATGGTAAAATGGAGGCATGGTCTCATAGGTAGGGGTGTGGCCTGTTGGCCTGAATCTCCATTTTGTTGCTCCGGGTATCCCGGGGGTTGAGTGCTGCACCCGGGGACTAGTGTGTGAGTGGTGCTGGCTCCTGCACAGTGACAGAAACTGGGTGTTGCACGTAATGTCACAGTGAAACACCCATATTCTGTCACTGAAGAGGAGCCGGCACTTTGGTGTCACCCCCCTTGGCGGGTGACACTCGGGTGTGGGCCGCAACCCCGTTGTGATGCCACTGACCCATGGGAAGCTTTACGTGGCTTACCCATGTGTTAGTAGCCCCAAGCATCTTTTGTGTTAGTCCCTGAAGAAAAACTTCAAATATTTACAAATAAATTTTGTAATCAATGGGCCTAATTCAGTAAGGATTGCAAATTCTGCTAAGTAACAGAATTTGCAATCCTTTGGTTCGCATGCTGGGGCCACCCAGCATGCCGCCTCCCTTCTTGACCACGCTGAAATTGCAGTCGCAGAGCAGTTTAGCGTGATCATAAAAAATGGGTTAGCCTCCTGTTGGTGCAGACTGTATGTGTGCGCAGGAAGCCGCCACCATTTTTGTGATCGCAGCTGCTGCATGTGATGTCATACAACCGCTCTGACCACGCCTCCTGTTTCTCCGTTGCCGACCCCATTTTGAAGCCCTGCCCACGCACCGCTCCATCTCCGACTTGGAAATGGAGTGTTGCTGACCCCCCCCCCCCCCAGCACCGATTGACAGTCAGAGGCGATCGCATTAACTGCGGGGTGCCGCAGAAAATGCAGGCGCATGCGTATGCTCTTAGCAATTTTTGCAGTTGGACTGCTTATTGCGATTGCAATCCAACCTGAATCAGGCTCTATTACCTATCACAATGCACTGCGGGTAGTACAAAATGGGGTTAATATAAGAGAAAACCCCCCAGAGCTGTGCTCCTTAACTGTCCCTGGTGGCTAGTGGAGCAGCTGCCCAGTAATCAGTGTCCACGCCAGTGCGCACATGGCCCGCCCCCTACAGCCACGCTGGATCACGGTATAGTGTGGGCACAGAAGTCCCTTACCTCCCTTTCATCAGCGGCCTCGTGATCCCGGAGGGCGGTGTGTGTGTGACTTACCTTAGGAAGAAACCGGAGCCTCCGCTGCAGTGACCCAGCAACCAGGGCGCGGGAGTATACTGCGCCGCTGGGAGTGATGGAGCTGCAGTAAAGATGTCTATTAGACCTAGCCTGCTGCAGCCCTTGTAGATTCTTATAAAAAAAAGTTCTTCTATTCTTGTCAAAATTAATAGCTAAGAATAGGCTGCCTGAGGCAGCCCCCTCTTAAGTGGCCTGCTACTGAAGGCACCAACTACAAACTGAGCTCCCTGTTCATGGAAGCGAGGTTATAGAGGAGGGGGCGCTGAGCATCTTGGGAACAGTCAAAAGCTTTGAGCCTGTTGGTGCCTCAGATCAAGATCCTACTCTACACCCCAATGTGAATCCTTGTGGAGTCCAGTGTACCCCACAGAAGAAATGAATGTGTCACACCCATTGGCAGCAACATTAGAATAGCTGCTGATGGGCACAATTGAGAAAGGAAGGGGGGAAAACATTTGAATCCAGCACATATATGTAATTTGAATATGTAATTTGTACCTTCCTACTTTAAAATGTAATGGATGAACCTCACCCTGTGAGAACTATCTTCATGATCAAGAGATCTCATACGCAAGAAAAGCATGTGCTGGGATAGGGCTGTGGAGGGCGGCTGCTCGGGCACACACCCGTCAAGTTAAGGAGATTCAACTGAGGAAGCACAAGGGAACTGCAGGGAGACCACATATTTTCAGATGAACATGAGAGGGCGGAAGGCTGCCTAATACTGAAGCACCCTCAAACATCAAACCATATGCAACAACTAGTACAAGCATTCCTGGGGAAAGGTCTGCAGCAGACGGATTTGCATACGGTGATGTCATCCAAGCAATGGGCATAGTTGGCTGCAACCCTCGTCTGCATATGAAAAGAGAAAATGGTCACGCAGGGCATGGCGGCCTTTGTGGGGTTGCGCTTGGCTGACCCCTAGATCGCTTTATACACCCCCATCAGTGTGGGTGGGTGGGGGGGGGGGGCACCCTGGGCAGCATAAATTCCTCACAAAAGGCTGGCAAAAGTGGACATTAGTGCCTGGGCACTGTCCTTACCCCGCCAGCGTAATTAATTATTTGTTTCTGAGCGGGACAGAAGCGTGCCATTACAGCGGCGGGGCTTCTTCCTCACCTCACCAGCACATCTATAGAGCGTTACAAGTCTATCACTATAGAGTTTATTATTTCCCAGACTGTGTACTTTTGGCGCTGGGTTGTGAGCTGAAAAATCCTCTCTGTCCCTCTGACAGATTTACTGTAGGTCTATCCCCCATAAGCCGATGTGTCTGTGGGTACTTGGTACATGTGTGTCAACATGTCGGTGGCTGAATGTTTTTCCCAAGAGGAAACTATATTAGGAATGCAGACATATGATGGTGGCCCTGTTGGCACCACCAATAACTGACTGGGTGAAAGTTTCAATAATATCAGAGTGAGGTTGGATAAATCTGTGTCCCAGACACAGACGTAGAGAATAGATGTGATGTTCATGGCTATGCTTCTTTTCCCTCAGGCCCGCAAAAATGTTACTACACACTGATACTGACTCGGATACTGATTCCTATGTCGACCCAAATTGGCATCTGACGTCGCCTGCAGTGCACCCTGCAGTGCCTGTGTTTGTGTGGAAGCATGGCGCACAGCATTCCGCTCGCTGCGTGGTACCTCAGAATGCCGTCACTGGAGAAGAAGTCTTCTGTTCTTCTGCTACTCGCCTGTCTTCTGACTTCTGGCTCTGTAAGGGGGTGATGGCAGGCTACGGGAGTGGGCATCTAGGCGTACCCAGCGATCAGCACCCTCAGGAGCTAATGGTGTCCTGTCAGCCAGAAGCAGAGCCATTGAACTCACTAGAAGTTGGTCATACTTCTCTCCCCTAAGTTCCACGAAGCAGGGAGACTGTTGCCAGCAGCCTCCCTGAAAATAAGAAAAACTAACATAAGTCTTTTCAGAGAAACTCAGTAGAGCTCCCCTGTAGTGCATCCAGTCTCACTGGGCACAATTCTAAAACTGGAGTCTGGAGGAGGGGCATAGAGGGAGGAGACAGTTCACACCCTTTGAAAGTCTTAAAGTGCCCATGTCTCCTGCGGATCCCGTCTATACCCCATGGTTCTTAATGTGATCCCAGCATCCTCTAGGACGTATGAGAAAACAAATAACGCACACACGAGGAGGAGAGAACAAAGGAAGCTATAAGGAGGGGAGGGGAGGGGAGGGGGGGGAGGTAAGGTAGTAAAGGGATATTGGATAAACTACAACCTTATACATATTCATTAATGTACCAGTAGTTAGAAGTAGAAGAGCTCTAACAGAAACCACAAAGCTTATCTAAAGCCACACCACACTGGATATGCCCAATCTCATTTGATCTTTGAAGCAAAGCAGTATTGGACTTTGTTACTACCAAGCAGTCTCCCATCCATGTATTATCAGATTCTTTAGGTGTTTTTAAACTACCAACACCCTTTTCTTGGTACTGTACATTTAATTTTTACACATATTCTTTTATGTACCAGAAGTTAGAAGTAGAAGAGCTCTAACAGAAACCACGAGCTCAT
>NW_026969851.1:0-24412 GCF_028390025.1 Pseudophryne corroboree
TAGTATACTGGTGGACACTGTGTCAGCAAACTGCAAAACTAAAATGCACCACAGGTATGGTATGTAGATAAATAGTATACTTAATGGATGACGAGTGATGACACAGAGGTAGGTACAGCAGTGGCCTACCGTACTGCTATATATAGTATACTGGTGGACACTGTCAGCAAACTGCAAAACTAAAATGCACCACAGGTATAGAATGTAGATGGATAGTAAACTTAATGGATGACGAGTGACGACACAGAGGTAGGTACAGCAGTGGCCTACCGTACTGCTATATATAGTATACTGGTGGACACTGTGTCAGCAAACTGCAAAACTAAAATGCACCACAGGTATAGAATGTAGATGGATAGTATACTTAATGGATGACGAGTGACGACACAGAGGTAGGTACAGCAGTGGCCTACCGTACTGCTATATATAGTATACTGGTGGACACTGTGTCAGCAAACTGCAAAACTAAAATGCACCACAGGTATAGAATGTAGATGGATAATAGTATACTTAATGGATGACAAGTGACGACACAGAGGTAGGTACAGCAGTGGTCTACCGTACTGCTATATATAGTATACTGGTGGACACTGTCAGCAAACTGCAAAACTAAAATGCACCACAGGTATAGAATGTAGATGGATAGTATACTTAATGGATGACGAGTGACGACACAGAGGTAGGTACAGCAGTAGCCTACCGTACTGCTATATATAGTATACTGGTGGACACTGTGTCAGCAAACTGCAAAACTAAAATGCACCACAGGTATAGAATGTAGATGGATAATAGTATACTTAATGGATGACGAGTGACGACACAGAGGTAGGTACAGCAGTGGCCTTCCGTACTGCTATATATAGTATACTGGTGGACACTGTGTCAGCAAACTGCAAAACTAAAATGCACCACAGGTATAGAATGTAGATGGATAGTATACTTAATGGATGACGAGTGACGACACAGAGGTAGGTACAGCAGTGGCCTACCGTACTGCTATATATAGTATACTGGTGGACACTGTGTCAGCAAACTGCAAAACTAAAATGCACCACAGGTATAGAATGTAGATGGATAATAGTATACTTAATGGATGACGAGTGACGACACAGAGGTAGGTACAGCAGTGGCCTACCGTACTGCTATATATAGTATACTGGTGGACACTGTGTCAGCAAACTGCAAAACTAAAATGCACCACAGGTATGGAATGTAGATAAATAGTATACTTAATGGATGACGAGTGATGACACAGAGGTAGGTACAGCAGTGGCCTACCGTACTGCTATATATAGTATACTGGTGGACACCGTGTCAGCAAACTGCAAAACTAAAATGCACCACAGGTATAGAATGTAGATGGATAGTATACTTAATGGATGACGAGTGACGACACAGAGGTAGGTACAGCAGTGGCCTACCGTACTGCTATATATAGTATACTGGTGGACACTGTGTCAGCAAACTGCAAAACTAAAATGCACCACAGGTATAGAATGTAGATGGATAATAGTATACTTAATGGATGACGAGTGACGATACAGAGGTAGGTAAAGCAGTGGCCTACCGTACTGCTATATATAGTATACTGGTGGACACTGTGTAAGCAAACTGCAAAACTAAAATGCACCACAGGTATAGAATGTAGATGGATAGTATACTTAATGGATGACGAGTGACGACACAGAGGTAGGTACAGCAGTGGCCTACCGTACTGCTATATATAGTATACTGGTGGACACTGTGTCAGTAAACTGCAAAACTAAAATGCACCACAGGTATAGAATGTAGATGGATAGTATACTTAATGGATGACGAGTGACGACACAGAGGTAGGTACAGCAGTGGCCTACCGTACTGCTATATATAGTATACTGGTGGACACTGTGTCAGTAAACTGCAAAACTAAAATGCACCACAGGTATAGAATGTAGATGGATAGTATACTTAATGGATGACGAGTGACGACACAGAGGTAGGTACAGCAGTGGCCTACCGTACTGCTATATATAGTATACTGGTGGACACTGTGTCAGCAAACTGCAAAACTAAAATGCACCACAGGTAAAGAATGTAGATGGATAATAGTATACTTAATGGATGACGAGTGACGATACAGAGGTAGGTAAAGCAGTGGCCTACCGTACTGCTATATATAGTATACTGGTGGACACTGTGTAAGCAAACTGCAAAACTAAAATGCACCACAGGTATAGAATGTAGATGGATAGTATACTTAATGGATGACGAGTGACGACACAGAGGTAGGTACAGCAGTGGCCTACCGTACTGCTATATATAGTATACTGGTGGACACTGTGTCAGTAAACTGCAAAACTAAAATGCACCACAGGTATAGAATGTAGATGGATAGTATACTTAATGGATGACGAGTGACGACACAGAGGTAGGTACAGCAGTGGCCTACCGTACTGCTATATATAGTATACTGGTGGACACTGTGTCAGTAAACTGCAAAACTAAAATGCACCACAGGTATAGAATGTAGATGGATAGTATACTTAATGGATGACGAGTGACGACACAGAGGTAGGTACAGCAGTGGCCTACCGTGCTGCTATATATAGTATACTGGTGGACACTGTGTCAGCAAACTGCAAAACTAAAATGCACCACAGGTATAGAATGTAGATGGATAATAGTACACTTAATGGATGACAAGTGACGACACAGAGGTAGGTACAGCAGTGGCCTACCGTACTGCTATATATAGTATACTGGTGGACACTGTGTCAGCAAACTGCAAAACTAAAATGCACCACAGGTATAGAATGTAGATAAATAGTATACTTAATGGATGACAAGTGACGACACAGAGGTAGGTACAGCAGTGGCCTACCGTACTGCTATATATAGTATACTGGTGGACACTGTGTCAGCAAACGGCAAAACTAAAATGCACCACAGGTATAGAATGTAGATGGATAATAGTATACTTAATGGATGACGAGTGACGACACAGAGGTAGGTACAGCAGTGGTCTACCGTACTGCTATATATAGTATACTGGTGGACACTGTCAGCAAACTGCAAAACTAAAATGCACCACAGGTATAGAATGTAGATGGATAGTATACTTAATGGATGACGAGTGACGACACAGAGGTAGGTACAGCAGTAGCCTACCGTACTGCTATATATAGTATACTGGTGGACACTGTGTCAGCAAACTGCAAAACTAAAATGCACCACAGGTATAGAATGTAGATGGATAATAGTATACTTAATGGATGACGAGTGACGACACAGAGGTATGTACAGCAGTGGCCTACCGTACTGCTATATATAGTATACTGGTGGACACTGTGTCAGCAAACTGCAAAACTAAAATGCATCACAGGTATAGAATGTAGATGGATAATAGTATACTTAATGGATGATGAGTGACGACACAGAGGTAGGTACAGCAGTGGCCTACCGTACTGCTATATATAGTATACTGGTGGACACTGTGTCAGCAAACTGCAAAACTAAAATGCACCACAGGTATAGAATGTAGATGGATAATAGTATACTTAATGGATGACGAGTGACGACACAGAGGTAGGTACAGCAGTGGCCTACCGTACTGCTATATATAGTATACTGGTGGACACTGTGTCAGCAAACTGCAAAACTAAAATGCACCACAGGTATAGAATGTAGATAAATAGTGTACTTAATGGATGACGAGTGACGACACAGAGGTAGGTACAGCAGTGGCCTACCGTACTGCTATATATAGTATACTGGTGGACACTGTGTCAGCAAACTGCAAAACTAAAATGCACCACAGGTATAGAATGTAGATTGATAATAGTATACTTAATGGATGACGAGTGACGACACAGATGTAGGTACAGCAGTGGCCTACCGTACTGCTATATATAGTATACTGGTGGACACTGTGTCAGCAAACTGCAAAACTAAAATGCACCACAGGTATAGAATGTAGATAAATAGTATACTTAATGGATGACAAGTGACGACACAGAGGTAGGTACAGCAGTGGCTACCGTACTGCTATATATAGTATACTGGTGGACACTGTGTCAGCAAACTGCAAAACTAAAATGCACCACAGGTATAGAATGTAGATGGATAGTATACTTAATGGATGACGAGTGACGACACAGAGGTAGGTACAGCAGTGGCCTACCGTACTGCTATATATAGTATACTGGTGGACACTGTGTCAGCAAACTGCAAAACTAAAATGCACCACAGGTATAGAATGTAGATGGATAATAGTATACTTAATGGATGACGAGTGACGACACAGAGGTAGGTACAGCAGTGGCCTACCGTACTGCTATATATAGTATACTGGTGGACACTGTGTCAGCAAACTGCAAAACTAAAATGCACCACGGGTATAGAATGTAGATGGATAATAGTATACTTAATGGATGAGCGAGTGACGACACAGAGGTAGGTACAGCAGTGGCCTACCGTACTGCTATATATAGTATACTGGTGGACACTGTGTCAGCAAACTGCAAAACTAAAATGCACCACAGGTATAGAATGTAGATAAATAGTGTACTTAATGGATGACGAGTGACGACACAGAGGTAGGTACAGCAGTGGCATACCGTACTGCTATATATAGTATACTGGTGGACACTGTGTCAGCAAACTGCAAAACTAAAATGCACCACAGGTATAGAATGTAGATGGATAATAGTATACTTAATGGATGACGAGTGACGACACAGATGTAGGTACAGCAGTGGCCTACCGTACTGCTATATATAGTATACTGGTGGACACTGTGTCAGCAAACTGCAAAACTAAAATGCACCACAGGTATAGAATGTAGATGGATAATAGTACACTTAATGGATGACGAGTGACGACACAGAGGTAGGTACAGCAGTGGCCTACCGTACTGCTATATATAGTATACTGGTGGACACTGTGTCAGCAAACTGCAAAACTAAAATGCACCACAGGTATAGAATGTAGATGGATAATAGTATACTTAATGGATGACGAGTGACGACACAGAGGTAGGTACAGCAGTGGCCTACCGTACTGCTATATATAGTATACTGGTGGACACTGTGTCAGCAAACTGCAAAACTAAAATGCACCACAGGTATAGAATGTAGATAAATAGTGTACTTAATGGATGACGAGTGACGACACAGAGGTAGGTACAGCAGTGGCCTACCGTACTGCTATATATAGTATACTGGTGGACACTGTGTCAGCAAACTGCAAAACTAAAATGCACCACAGGTATAGAATGTAGATTGATAATAGTATACTTAATGGATGACGAGTGACGACACAGATGTAGGTGCAGCAGTGGCCTACCGTACTGCTATATATAGTATACTGGTGGACACTGTGTCAGCAAACTGCAAAACTAAAATGCACCACAGGTATAAAATGTAGATGAATAGTATACTTAATGGATGACGAGTGACGACACAGAGGTAGGTACAGCAGTAGCCTACCGTACTGCTATATATAGTATACTGGTGGACACTGTGTCAGCAAACTGCAAAACTAAAATGCACCACAGGTATAGAATGTAGATGGATAATAGTATACTTAATGGATGACGAGTGACGACACAGAGGTAGGTACAGCAGTGGCCTACCGTACTGCTATATATAGTATACTGGTGGACACTGTGTCAGCAAACTGCAAAACTAAAATGCACCACAGGTATAGAATGTAGATGGATAATAGTATACTTAATGGATGACGAGTGACGACACAGAGGTAGGTACAGCAGTGGCCTACCGTGCTGCTATATATAGTATACTGGTGGACACTGTGTCAGCAAACTGCAAAACTAAAATGCACCACAGGTATAGAATGTAGATGGATAATAGTACACTTAATGGATGACAAGTGACGACACAGAGGTAGGTACAGCAGTGGCCTACCGTACTGCTATATATAGTATACTGGTGGACACTGTGTCAGCAAACTGCAAAACTAAAATGCACCACAGGTATAGAATGTAGATAAATAGTATACTTAATGGATGACAAGTGACGACACAGAGGTAGGTACAGCAGTGGCCTACCGTACTTCTATATATAGTATACTGGTGGACACTGTGTCAGCAAACTGCAAAACTAAAATGCACCACAGGTATAGAATGTAGATGGATAGTATACTTAATGGATGACGAGTGACGACACAGAGGTAGGTACAGCAGTGGCCTACCGTACTGCTATATATAGTATACTGGTGGACACTGTGTCAGCAAACTGCAAAACTAAAATGCACCACAGGTATAGAATGTAGATGGATAATAGTATACTTAATGGATGACGAGTGACGACACAGAGGTAGGTACAGCAGTGGCCTACCGTACTGCTATATATAGTATACTGGTGGACACTGTGTCAGCAAACTGCAAAACTAAAATGCACCACAGGTATAGAATGTAGATGGATAATAGTATACTTAATGGATGACGAGTGACGACACAGAGGTAGGTACAGCAGTGGCCTACCGTACTGCTATATATAGTATACTGGTGGACACTGTGTCAGCAAACTGCAAAACTAAAATGCACCACAGGTATAGAATGTAGATAAATAGTGTACTTAATGGATGACGAGTGACGACACAGAGGTAGGTACAGCAGTGGCATACCGTACTGCTATATATAGTATACTGGTGGACACTGTGTCAGCAAACTGCAAAACTAAAATGCACCACAGGTATAGAATGTAGATGGATAATAGTATACTTAATGGATGACGAGTGACGACACAGATGTAGGTACAGCAGTGGCCTACCGTACTGCTATATATAGTATACTGGTGGACACTGTGTCAGCAAACTGCAAAACTAAAATGCACCACAGGTATAGAATGTAGATGGATAATAGTACACTTAATGGATGACGAGTGACGACACAGAGGTAGGTACAGCAGTGGCCTACCGTACTGCTATATATAGTATACTGGTGGACACTGTGTCAGCAAACTGCAAAACTAAAATGCACCACAGGTATAGAATGTAGATAAATAGTATACTTAATGGATGACAAGTGACGACACAGAGGTAGGTACAGCAGTGGCCTACCGTACTGCTATATATAGTATACTGGTGGACACTGTGTCAGCAAACTGCAAAACTAAAATGCACCACAGGTATAGAATGTAGATGGATAATAGTATACTTAATGGATGACGAGTGACGACACAGAGGTAGGTACAGCAGTGGCCTTCCGTACTGCTATATATAGTATACTGGTGGACACTGTGTCAGCAAACTGCAAAACTAAAATGCACCACAGGTATAGAATGTAGATGGATAATAGTATACTTAATGGATGACGAGTGACGACACACAGGTAGGTACAGCAGTGGCCTACCGTACTGCTATATATAGTATACTGGTGGACACTGTGTCAGCAAACTGCAAAACTAAAATGCACCACAGGTATAGAATGTAGATGGATAGTATACTTAATGGATGACGAGTGATGACACAGAGGTAGGTACAGCAGTGGCCTACCGTACTGCTATATATAGTATACTGGTGGACACTGTGTCAGCAAACTGCAAAACTAAAATGCACCACAGGTATAGAATGTAGATGGATAATAGTATACTTAATGGATGACAAGTGACGACACAGAGGTAGGTACAGCAGTGGCCTACCGTACTGCTATATATAGTATACTGGTGGACACTGTGTCAGCACACTGCAAAACTAAAATGCACCACAGGTATAGAATGTAGATGGATTATAGTATACTTAATGGATGACGAGTGACGACACAGAGGTAGGTACAGCAGTGGCCTACCGTACTGCTTTATATAGTATACTGGTGGACACTGTGTCAGCAAACTGCAAAACTAAAATGCACCACAGGTATAGAATGTAGATGGATAATAGTATACTTAATGGATGACGAGTGACGACACAGATGTAGGTACAGCAGTGGCCTACCGTACTGCTATATATAGTATACTGGTGGACACTGTGTCAGCAAACTGCAAAACTAAAATGCACCACAGGTATAGAATGTAGATGGATAATAGTACACTTAATGGATGACGAGTGACGACACAGAGGTAGGTACAGCAGTGGCCTACCGTACTGCTATATATAGTATACTGGTGGACACTGTGTCAGCAAACTGCAAAACTAAAATGCACCACAGGTATAGAATGTAGATGGATAATAGTATACTTAATGGATGACGAGTGACGACACAGAGGTAGGTACAGCAGTGGCCTACCGTACTGCTATATATAGTATACTGGTGGACACTGTGTCAGCAAACTGCAAAACTAAAATGCACCACAGGTATAGAATGTAGATAAATAGTGTACTTAATGGATGACGAGTGACGACACAGAGGTAGGTACAGCAGTGGCCTACCGTACTGCTATATATAGTATACTGGTGGACACTGTGTCAGCAAACTGCAAAACTAAAATGCACCACAGGTATAGAATGTAGATTGATAATAGTATACTTAATGGATGACGAGTGACGACACAGATGTAGGTGCAGCAGTGGCCTACCGTACTGCTATATATAGTATACTGGTGGACACTGTGTCAGCAAACTGCAAAACTAAAATGCACCACAGGTATAAAATGTAGATGAATAGTATACTTAATGGATGACGAGTGACGACACAGAGGTAGGTACAGCAGTAGCCTACCGTACTGCTATATATAGTATACTGGTGGACACTGTGTCAGCAAACTGCAAAACTAAAATGCACCACAGGTATAGAATGTAGATGGATAATAGTATACTTAATGGATGACGAGTGACGACACAGAGGTAGGTACAGCAGTGGCCTACCGTACTGCTATATATAGTATACTGGTGGACACTGTGTCAGCAAACTGCAAAACTAAAATGCACCACAGGTATAGAATGTAGATGGATAATAGTATACTTAATGGATGACGAGTGACGACACAGAGGTAGGTACAGCAGTGGCCTACCGTGCTGCTATATATAGTATACTGGTGGACACTGTGTCAGCAAACTGCAAAACTAAAATGCACCACAGGTATAGAATGTAGATGGATAATAGTACACTTAATGGATGACAAGTGACGACACAGAGGTAGGTACAGCAGTGGCCTACCGTACTGCTATATATAGTATACTGGTGGACACTGTGTCAGCAAACTGCAAAACTAAAATGCACCACAGGTATAGAATGTAGATAAATAGTATACTTAATGGATGACAAGTGACGACACAGAGGTAGGTACAGCAGTGGCCTACCGTACTTCTATATATAGTATACTGGTGGACACTGTGTCAGCAAACTGCAAAACTAAAATGCACCACAGGTATAGAATGTAGATGGATAGTATACTTAATGGATGACGAGTGACGACACAGAGGTAGGTACAGCAGTGGCCTACCGTACTGCTATATATAGTATACTGGTGGACACTGTGTCAGCAAACTGCAAAACTAAAATGCACCACAGGTATAGAATGTAGATGGATAATAGTATACTTAATGGATGACGAGTGACGACACAGAGGTAGGTACAGCAGTGGCCTACCGTACTGCTATATATAGTATACTGGTGGACACTGTGTCAGCAAACTGCAAAACTAAAATGCACCACAGGTATAGAATGTAGATGGATAATAGTATACTTAATGGATGACGAGTGACGACACAGAGGTAGGTACAGCAGTGGCCTACCGTACTGCTATATATAGTATACTGGTGGACACTGTGTCAGCAAACTGCAAAACTAAAATGCACCACAGGTATAGAATGTAGATAAATAGTGTACTTAATGGATGACGAGTGACGACACAGAGGTAGGTACAGCAGTGGCATACCGTACTGCTATATATAGTATACTGGTGGACACTGTGTCAGCAAACTGCAAAACTAAAATGCACCACAGGTATAGAATGTAGATGGATAATAGTATACTTAATGGATGACGAGTGACGACACAGATGTAGGTACAGCAGTGGCCTACCGTACTGCTATATATAGTATACTGGTGGACACTGTGTCAGCAAACTGCAAAACTAAAATGCACCACAGGTATAGAATGTAGATGGATAATAGTACACTTAATGGATGACGAGTGACGACACAGAGGTAGGTACAGCAGTGGCCTACCGTACTGCTATATATAGTATACTGGTGGACACTGTGTCAGCAAACTGCAAAACTAAAATGCACCACAGGTATAGAATGTAGATAAATAGTATACTTAATGGATGACAAGTGACGACACAGAGGTAGGTACAGCAGTGGCCTACCGTACTGCTATATATAGTATACTGGTGGACACTGTGTCAGCAAACTGCAAAACTAAAATGCACCACAGGTATAGAATGTAGATGGATAATAGTATACTTAATGGATGACGAGTGACGACACAGAGGTAGGTACAGCAGTGGCCTTCCGTACTGCTATATATAGTATACTGGTGGACACTGTGTCAGCAAACTGCAAAACTAAAATGCACCACAGGTATAGAATGTAGATGGATAATAGTATACTTAATGGATGACGAGTGACGACACACAGGTAGGTACAGCAGTGGCCTACCGTACTGCTATATATAGTATACTGGTGGACACTGTGTCAGCAAACTGCAAAACTAAAATGCACCACAGGTATAGAATGTAGATGGATAGTATACTTAATGGATGACGAGTGATGACACAGAGGTAGGTACAGCAGTGGCCTACCGTACTGCTATATATAGTATACTGGTGGACACTGTGTCAGCAAACTGCAAAACTAAAATGCACCACAGGTATAGAATGTAGATGGATAATAGTATACTTAATGGATGACAAGTGACGACACAGAGGTAGGTACAGCAGTGGCCTACCGTACTGCTATATATAGTATACTGGTGGACACTGTGTCAGCACACTGCAAAACTAAAATGCACCACAGGTATAGAATGTAGATGGATTATAGTATACTTAATGGATGACGAGTGACGACACAGAGGTAGGTACAGCAGTGGCCTACCGTACTGCTTTATATAGTATACTGGTGGACACTGTGTCAGCAAACTGCAAAACTAAAATGCACCACAGGTATAGAATGTAGATGGATAGTATACTTAATGGATGATGAGTGACGACACAGAGGTAGGTACAGCAGTGGCCTACCGTACTGCTATATATAGTATACTGGTGGACACTGTGTCAGCAAACTGATAAACTAAAATGCACCACAGGTATAGAATGTAGATGGATAATAGTATACTTAATGGATGACGAGTGACGACACAGAGGTAGGTACAGCAGTGGCCTACCGTACTGCTATATATAGTATACTGGTGGACACTGTCAGCAAACTGCAAAACTAAAATGCACCACAGGTATAGAATGTAGATGGATAGTATACTTAATGGAAGACGAGTGACGACACAGAGGTAGGTACAGCAGTGGCCTACCGTACTGCTATATATAGTATACTGGTGGACACTGTGTCAGCAAACTGCAAAACTAAAATGCACCACAGGTATAGAATGTAGATGGATAATAGTATACTTAATGGATGACGAGTGACGACACAGAGGTAGGTACAGCAGTGGCCTACCGTACTGCTATATATAGTATACTGGTGGACACTGTCAGCAAACTGCAAAACTAAAATGCACCACAGGTATAGAATGTAGATGGATAGTATACTTAATGGATGACGAGTGACGACACAGAGGTAGGTACAGCAGTGGCCTACCGTACTGCTATATATAGTATACTGGTGGACACTGTGTCAGCAAACTGCAAAACTAAAATGCACCACAGGTATAGAATGTAGATGGATAGTATACTTAATGGATGACGAGTGACGACACACAGGTAGGTACAGCAGTGGCCTACCGTACTGCTATATATAGTATACTGGTGGACACTGTGTCAGCAAACTGCAAAACTAAAATGCACCACAGGTATAGAATGTAGATGGATAATAGTATACTTAATGGATGACGAGTGACGACACAGAGGTAGGTACAGCAGTGGCCTACCGTACTGCTATATATAGTATACTGGTGGACACTGTGTCAGCAAACTGCAAAACTAAAATGCACCACAGGTATAGAATGTAGATGGATAATAGTATACTTAATGGATGACGAGTGACGACACAGAGGTAGGTACAGCAGTGGCCTTCCGTACTGCTATATATAGTATACTGGTGGACACTGTGTCAGCAAACTGCAAAACTAAAATGCACCACAGGTATAGAATGTAGATGGATAATAGTATACTTAATGGATGACGAGTGACGACACACAGGTAGGTACAGCAGTGGCCTACCGTACTGCTATATATAGTATACTGGTGGACACTGTGTCAGCAAACTGCAAAACTAAAATGCACCACAGGTATAGAATGTAGATGGATAGTATACTTAATGGATGACGAGTGATGACACAGAGGTAGGTACAGCAGTGGCCTACCGTACTGCTATATATAGTATACTGGTGGACACTGTGTCAGCAAACTGCAAAACTAAAATGCACCACAGGTATAGAATGTAGATGGATAATAGTATACTTAATGGATGACAAGTGACGACACAGAGGTAGGTACAGCAGTGGCCTACCGTACTGCTATATATAGTATACTGGTGGACACTGTGTCAGCAAACTGCAAAACTAAAATGCACCACAGGTATAGAATGTAGATGGATAATAGTATACTTAATGGATGACGAGTGACGACACAGAGGTAGGTACAGCAGTGGCCTACCGTACTGCTTTATATAGTATACTGATGGACACTGTGTCAGCAAACTGCAAAACTAAAATGCACCACAGGTATAGAATGTAGATGGATAGTATACTTAATGGATGACGAGTGACGACACAGAGGTAGGTACAGCAGTGGCCTACCGTACTGCTATATATAGTATACTGGTGGACACTGTGTCAGCAAACTGATAAACTAAAATGCACCACAGGTATAGAATGTAGATGGATAATAGTATACTTAATGGATGACGAGTGACGACACAGAGGTAGGTACAGCAGTGGCCTACCGTACTGCTATATATAGTATACTGGTGGACACTGTCAGCAAACTGCAAAACTAAAATGCACCACAGGTATAGAATGTAGATGGATAGTATACTTAATGGATGACGAGTGACGACACAGAGGTAGGTACAGCAGTGGCCTACCGTACTGCTATATATAGTATACTGGTGGACACTGTGTCAGCAAACTGCAAAACTAAAATGCACCACAGGTATAGAATGTAGATGGATAATAGTATACTTAATGGATGACGAGTGACGACACAGAGGTAGGTACAGCAGTGGCCTACCGTACTGCTATATATAGTATACTGGTGGACACTGTGTCAGCAAACTGCAAAACTAAAATGCACCACAGGTATAGAATGTAGATGGATAATAGTATACTTAATGGATGACGAGTGACGACACAGAGGTAGGTACAGCAGTGGCCTACCGTACTGCTATATATAGTATACTGGTGGACACTGTGTCAGCAAACTGCAAAACTAAAATGCACCACAGGTATAGAATGTAGATGGATAGTATACTTAATGGATGACGAGTGACGACACAGAGGTAGGTACAGCAGTGGCCTACCGTGCTGCTATATATAGTATACTGGTGGACACTGTGTCAGCAAACTGCAAAACTAAAATGCACCACAGGTATAGAATGTAGATGGATAATAGTACACTTAATGGATGACGAGTGACGACACAGAGGTAGGTACAGCAGTGGCCTACCGTACTGCTATATATAGTATACTGGTGGACACTGTGTCAGCAAACTGCAAAAATAAAATGCACCACAGGTATGGAATGTAGATAAATAGTATACTTAATGGATGACGAGTGATGACACAGAGGTAGGTACAGCAGTGGCCTTCCGTACTGCTATATATAGTATACTGGTGGACACTGTGTCAGCAAACTGCAAAACTAAAATGCACCACAGGTATAGAATGTAGATGGATAATAGTATACTTAATGGATGACAAGTGACGACACAGAGGTAGGTACAGCAGTGGCCTACCGTACTGCTATATATAGTATACTGGTGGACACTGTGTCAGCAAACTGCAAAACTAAAATGCACCACAGGTATAGAATGTAGATGGATAATAGTATACTTAATGGATGACAAGTGACGACACAGAGGTAGGTACAGCAGTGGCCTACCGTACTGCTATATATAGTATACTGGTGGACACTGTGTCAGCAAACTGCAAAACTAAAATGCACCACAGGTATAGAATGTAGATGGATAATAGTATACTTAATGGATGACAAGTGACGACACAGAGGTAGGTACAGCAGTGGCCTACCGTACTGCTATATATAGTATACTGGTGGACACTGTGTCAGCAAACTGCAAAACTAAAATGCACCACAGGTATAGAATGTAGATGGATAATAGTATACTTAATGGATGACGAGTGACGACACAGAGGTAGGTACAGCAGTGGCCTACCGTACTGCTATATATAGTATACTGGTGGACACTGTGTCAGCAAACTGCAAAACTAAAATGCACCACAGGTATAGAATGTAGATGGATAATAGTATACTTAATGGATGACGAGTGACGACACAGAGGTAGGTACAGCAGTGGCCTACCGTACTGCTATATATAGTATACTGGTGGACACTGTCAGCAAACTGCAAAACTAAAATGCACCACAGGTATAGAATGTAGATGGATAGTATACTTAATGGATGACGAGTGACGACACAGAGGTAGGTACAGCAGTGGCCTACCGTACTGCTATATATAGTATACTGGTGGACACTGTGTCAGCAAACTGCAAAACTAAAATGCACCACAGGTATAGAATGTAGATGGATAGTATACTTAATGGATGACGAGTGACGACACACAGGTAGGTACAGCAGTGGCCTACCGTACTGCTATATATAGTATACTGGTGGACACTGTGTCAGCAAACTGCAAAACTAAAATGCACCACAGGTATAGAATGTAGATGGATAATAGTATACTTAATGGATGACGAGTGACGACACAGAGGTAGGTACAGCAGTGGCCTACCGTACTGCTATATATAGTATACTGGTGGACACTGTGTCAGCAAACTGCAAAACTAAAATGCACCACAGGTATAGAATGTAGATGGATAATAGTATTCTTAATGGATGACGAGTGACGACACAGAGGTAGGTACAGCAGTGGCCTTCCGTACTGCTATATATAGTATACTGGTGGACACTGTGTCAGCAAACTGCAAAACTAAAATGCACCACAGGTATAGAATGTAGATGGATAGTATACTTAATGGATGACGAGTGACGACACAGAGGTAGGTACAGCAGTGGCCTACCGTACTGCTATATATAGTATACTGGTGGACACTGTGTCAGCAAACTGCAAAACTAAAATGCACCACAGGTATAGAATGTAGATGGATAATAGTATACTTAATGGATGACGAGTGACGACACAGAGGTAGGTACAGCAGTGGCCTACCGTACTGCTATATATAGTATACTGGTGGACACTGTGTCAGCAAACTGCAAAACTAAAATGCACCACAGGTATAGAATGTAGATAAATAGTATACTTAATGGATGACGAGTGATGACACAGAGGTAAGTACAGCAGTGGCCTACCGTACTGCTATATATAGTATACTGGTGGACACTGTGTCAGCAAACTGCAAAACTAAAATGCACCACAGGTATAGAATGTAGATGGATAGTATACTTAATGGATGACGAGTGACGACACAGAGGTAGGTACAGCAGTGGCCTACCGTACTGCTATATATAGTATACTGGTGGACACTGTGTCAGCAAACTGCAAAACTAAAATGCACCACAGGTATAGAATGTAGATGGATAATAGTATACTTAATGGATGACGAGTGACGACACAGAGGTAGGTACAGCAGTGGCCTACCGTACTGCTATATATAGTATACTGGTGGACACTGTGTCAGCAAACTGCAAAACTAAAATGCACCACAGGTATAGAATGTAGATGGATAATAGTATACTTAATGGATGACGAGTGACGACACAGAGGTAGGTACAGCAGTGGCCTTCCATACTGCTATATATAGTATACTGGTGGACACTGTGTCAGCAAACTGCAAAACTAAAATGCACCACAGGTATAGAATGTAGATGGATAATAGTATACTTAATGGATGACGAGTGACGACACAGAGGAAGGTACAGCAGTGGCCTACCGTACTGCTATATATAGTATACTGGTGGACACTGTGTCAGCAAACTGCAAAACTAAAATGCACCACAGGTATAGAATGTAGATGAATAGTATACTTAATGGATGACGAGTGATGACACAGAGGTAGGTACAGCAGTGGCCTACCGTACTGCTATATATAGTATACTGGTGGACACTGTGTCAGCAAACTGCAAAACTAAAATGCACCACAGGTATAGAATGTAGATGGATAGTATACTTCATGGATGACGAGTGACGACACAGAGGTAGGTACAGCAGTGGCCTACCGTACTGCTATATATAGTATACTGGTGGACACTGTGTCAGTAAACTGCAAAACTAAAATGCACCACAGGTATAGAATGTAGATGGATAATAGTACACTTAATGGATGACGAGTGACGACACAGAGGTAGGTACAGCAGTGGCCTACCGTACTGCTATATATAGTATACTGGTGGACACTGTCAGCAAACTGCAAAACTAAAATGCACCACAGGTATAGAATGTAGATGGATAATAGTATACTTAATGGATGACGAGTGACGACACAGAGGTAGGTACAGCAGTGGCCTACCGTACTGCTATATATAGTATACTGGTGGACACTGTGTCAGCAAACTGCAAAACTAAAATGCACCACAGGTATAGAATGTAGATAAATAGTATACTTAATGGATGACATGTGACGACACAGAGGTAGGTACAGCAGTGGCCTACCGTACTGCTATATATAGTATACTGGTGGACACTGTGTCAGCAAACTGCAAAACTAAAATGCACCACAGGTATAGAATGTAGATGGATAATAGTATACTTAATGGATGACGATTGACGACACAGAGGTAGGTACAGCAGTGGCCTACCGTACTGCTATATATAGTATACTGGTGGACACTGTGTCAGCAAACTGCAAAACAAAAATGCACCACAGGTATAGAATGTAGATGGATAGTATACTTAATGGATGACGAGTGACGACACAGAGGTAGGTACAGCAGTGGCCTACCGTACTGCTATATATAGTATACTGGTGGACACTGTGTCAGCAAACTGCAAAACTAAAATGCACCACAGGTATAGAATGTAGATGGATAGTATACTTAATGGATGACGAGTGACGACACAGAGGTAGGTACAGCAGTGGCCTACCGTACTGCTATATATAGTATACTGGTGGACACTGTGTCAGCAAACTGCAAAACTAAAATGCACCACAGGTATAGAATGTAGATGGATAATAGTATACTTAATGGATGACGAGTGACGACACAGAGGTAGGTACAGCAGTGGCCTACCGTACTGCTATATATAGTATACTGGTGGACACTGTGTCAGCAAACTGCAAAACTAAAATGCACCACAGGTATAAAATGTAGATGAATAGTATACTTAATGGATGACGAGTGACGACACAGAGGTAGGTACAGCAGTAGCCTACCGTACTGCTATATATAGTATACTGGTGGACACTGTGTCAGCAAACTGCAAAACTAAAATGCACCACAGGTATAGAATGTAGATGGATAATAGTATACTTAATGGATGACGAGTGACGACACAGAGGTAGGTACAGCAGTGGCCTACCGTACTGCTATATATAGTATACTGGTGGACACTGTGTCAGCAAACTGCAAAACTAAAATGCACCACAGGTATAGAATGTAGATGGATAATAGTATACTTAATGGATGACGAGTGACGACACAGAGGTAGGTACAGCAGTGGCCTACCGTGCTGCTATATATAGTATACTGGTGGACACTGTGTCAGCAAACTGCAAAACTAAAATGCACCACAGGTATAGAATGTAGATGGATAATAGTACACTTAATGGATGACAAGTGACGACACAGAGGTAGGTACAGCAGTGGCCTACCGTACTGCTATATATAGTATACTGGTGGACACTGTGTCAGCAAACTGCAAAACTAAAATGCACCACAGGTATAGAATGTAGATAAATAGTATACTTAATGGATGACAAGTGACGACACAGAGGTAGGTACAGCAGTGGCCTACCGTACTGCTATATATAGTATACTGGTGGACACTGTGTCAGCAAACTGCAAAACTAAAATGCACCACAGGTATAGAATGTAGATGGATAGTATACTTAATGGATGACGAGTGACGACACAGAGGTAGGTACAGCAGTGGCCTACCGTACTGCTATATATAGTATACTGGTGGACACTGTGTCAGCAAACTGCAAAACTAAAATGCACCACAGGTATAGAATGTAGATGGATAATAGTATACTTAATGGATGACGAGTGACGACACAGAGGTAGGTACAGCAGTGGCCTACCGTACTGCTATATATAGTATACTGGTGGACACTGTGTCAGCAAACTGCAAAACTAAAATGCACCACAGGTATAGAATGTAGATAAATAGTATACTTAATGGATGACATGTGACGACACAGAGGTAGGTACAGCAGTGGCCTACCGTACTGCTATATATAGTATACTGGTGGACACTGTGTCAGCAAACTGCAAAACTAAAATGCACCACAGGTATAGAATGTAGATGGATAATAGTATACTTAATGGATGACGATTGACGACACAGAGGTAGGTACAGCAGTGGCCTACCGTACTGCTATATATAGTATACTGGTGGACACTGTGTCAGCACACTGCAAAACAAAAATGCACCACAGGTATAGAATGTAGATGGATAGTATACTTAATGGATGACGAGTGACGACACAGAGGTAGGTACAGCAGTGGCCTACCGTACTGCTATATATAGTATACTGGTGGACACTGTGTCAGCAAACTGCAAAACTAAAATGCACCACAGGTATAGAATGTAGATGGATAGTATACTTAATGGATGACGAGTGACGACACAGACGTAGGTACAGCAGTGGCCTACCGTACTGCTATATATAGTATACTGGTGGACACTGTGTCAGCAAACTGCAAAACTAAAATGCACCACAGGTATAGAATGTAGATGGATAATAGTATACTTAATGGATGACGAGTGACGACACAGAGGTAGGTACAGCAGTGGCCTACCGTACTGCTATATATAGTATACTGGTGGACACTGTGTCAGCAAACTGCAAAACTAAAATGCACCACAGGTATAAAATGTAGATGAATAGTATACTTAATGGATGACGAGTGACGACACAGAGGTAGGTACAGCAGTAGCCTACCGTACTGCTATATATAGTATACTGGTGGACACTGTGTCAGCAAACTGCAAAACTAAAATGCACCACAGGTATAGAATGTAGATGGATAATAGTATACTTAATGGATGACGAGTGACGACACAGAGGTAGGTACAGCAGTGGCCTACCGTACTGCTATATATAGTATACTGGTGGACACTGTGTCAGCAAACTGCAAAACTAAAATGCACCACAGGTATAGAATGTAGATGGATAATAGTATACTTAATGGATGACGAGTGACGACACAGAGGTAGGTACAGCAGTGGCCTACCGTGCTGCTATATATAGTATACTGGTGGACACTGTGTCAGCAAACTGCAAAACTAAAATGCACCACAGGTATAGAATGTAGATGGATAATAGTACACTTAATGGATGACAAGTGACGACACAGAGGTAGGTACAGCAGTGGCCTACCGTACTGCTATATATAGTATACTGGTGGACACTGTGTCAGCAAACTGCAAAACTAAAATGCACCACAGGTATAGAATGTAGATAAATAGTATACTTAATGGATGACAAGTGACGACACAGAGGTAGGTACAGCAGTGGCCTACCGTACTGCTATATATAGTATACTGGTGGACACTGTGTCAGCAAACTGCAAAACTAAAATGCACCACAGGTATAGAATGTAGATGGATAGTATACTTAATGGATGACGAGTGACGACACAGAGGTAGGTACAGCAGTGGCCTACCGTACTGCTATATATAGTATACTGGTGGACACTGTGTCAGCAAACTGCAAAACTAAAATGCACCACAGGTATAGAATGTAGATGGATAATAGTATACTTAATGGATGACGAGTGACGACACAGAGGTAGGTACAGCAGTGGCCTACCGTACTGCTATATATAGTATACTGGTGGGACACTGTGTCAGCAAACTGCAAAACTAAAATGCACCACAGGTATAGAATGTAGATGGATAATAGTATACTTAATGGATGACGAGTGACGACACAGAGGTAGGTACAGCAGTGGCCTACCGTACTGCTATATATAGTATACTGGTGGACACTGTGTCAGCAAACTGCAAAACTAAAATGCACCACGGGTATAGAATGTAGATGGATAATAGTATACTTAATGGATGACGAGTGACGACACAGAGGTAGGTACAGCAGTGGCCTACCGTACTGCTATATATAGTATACTGGTGGACACTGTGTCAGCAAACTGCAAAACTAAAATGCACCACAGGTATAGAATGTAGATAAATAGTGTACTTAATGGATGACGAGTGACGACACAGAGGTAGGTACAGCAGTGGCATACCGTACTGCTATATATAGTATACTGGTGGACACTGTGTCAGCAAACTGCAAAACTAAAATGCACCACAGGTATAGAATGTAGATGGATAATAGTATACTTAATGGATGACGAGTGACGACACAGATGTAGGTACAGCAGTGGCCTACCGTACTGCTATATATAGTATACTGGTGGACACTGTGTCAGCAAACTGCAAAACTAAAATGCACCACAGGTATAGAATGTAGATGGATAATAGTACACTTAATGGATGACGAGTGACGACACAGAGGTAGGTACAGCAGTGGCCTACCGTACTGCTATATATAGTATACTGGTGGACACTGTGTCAGCAAACTGCAAAACTAAAATGCACCACAGGTATAGAATGTAGATGGATAATAGTATACTTAATGGATGACGAGTGACGACACAGAGGTAGGTACAGCAGTGGCCTACCGTACTGCTATATATAGTATACTGGTGGACACTGTGTCAGCAAACTGCAAAACTAAAATGCACCACAGGTATAGAATGTAGATAAATAGTGTACTTAATGGATGACGAGTGACGACACAGAGGTAGGTACAGCAGTGGCCTACCGTACTGCTATATATAGTATACTGGTGGACACTGTGTCAGCAAACTGCAAAACTAAAATGCACCACAGGTATAGAATGTAGATTGATAATAGTATACTTAATGGATGACGAGTGACGACACAGATGTAGGTGCAGCAGTGGCCTACCGTACTGCTATATATAGTATACTGGTGGACACTGTGTCAGCAAACTGCAAAACTAAAATGCACCACAGGTATAAAATGTAGATGAATAGTATACTTAATGGATGACGAGTGACGACACAGAGGTAGGTACAGCAGTAGCCTACCGTACTGCTATATATAGTATACTGGTGGACACTGTGTCAGCAAACTGCAAAACTAAAATGCACCACAGGTATAGAATGTAGATGGATAATAGTATACTTAATGGATGACGAGTGACGACACAGAGGTAGGTACAGCAGTGGCCTACCGTACTGCTATATATAGTATACTGGTGGACACTGTGTCAGCAAACTGCAAAACTAAAATGCACCACAGGTATAGAATGTAGATGGATAATAGTATACTTAATGGATGACGAGTGACGACACAGAGGTAGGTACAGCAGTGGCCTACCGTGCTGCTATATATAGTATACTGGTGGACACTGTGTCAGCAAACTGCAAAACTAAAATGCACCACAGGTATAGAATGTAGATGGATAATAGTACACTTAATGGATGACAAGTGACGACACAGAGGTAGGTACAGCAGTGGCCTACCGTACTGCTATATATAGTATACTGGTGGACACTGTGTCAGCAAACTGCAAAACTAAAATGCACCACAGGTATAGAATGTAGATAAATAGTATACTTAATGGATGACAAGTGACGACACAGAGGTAGGTACAGCAGTGGCCTACCGTACTGCTATATATAGTATACTGGTGGACACTGTGTCAGCAAACTGCAAAACTAAAATGCACCACAGGTATAGAATGTAGATGGATAGTATACTTAATGGATGACGAGTGACGACACAGAGGTAGGTACAGCAGTGGCCTACCATACTGCTATATATAGTATACTGGTGGACACTGTGTCAGCAAACTGCAAAACTAAAATGCACCACAGGTATAGAATGTAGATGGATAATAGTATACTTAATGGATGACGAGTGACGACACAGAGGTAGGTACAGCAGTGGCCTACCGTACTGCTATATATAGTATACTGGTGGACACTGTGTCAGCAAACTGCAAAACTAAAATGCACCACAGGTATAGAATGTAGATGGATAATAGTATACTTAATGGATGACGAGTGACGACACAGAGGTAGGTACAGCAGTGGCCTAACGTACTGCTATATATAGTATACTGGTGGACACTGTGTCAGCAAACTGCAAAACTAAAATGCACCACAGGTATAGAATGTAGATAAATAGTGTACTTAATGGATGACGAGTGACGACACAGAGGTAGGTACAGCAGTGGCATACCGTACTGCTATATATAGTATACTGGTGGACACTGTGTCAGCAAACTGCAAAACTAAAATGCACCACAGGTATAGAATGTAGATGGATAATAGTATACTTAATGGATGACGAGTGACGACACAGATGTAGGTACAGCAGTGGCCTACCGTACTGCTATATATAGTATACTGGTGGACACTGTGTCAGCAAACTGCAAAACTAAAATGCACCACAGGTATAGAATGTAGATGGATAATAGTACACTTAATGGATGACGAGTGACGACACAGAGGTAGGTACAGCAGTGGCCTACCGTACTGCTATATATAGTATACTGGTGGACACTGTGTCAGCAAACTGCAAAACTAAAATGCACCACAGGTATAGAATGTAGATAAATAGTATACTTAATGGATGACAAGTGACGACACAGAGGTAGGTACAGCAGTGGCCTACCGTACTGCTATATATAGTATACTGGTGGACACTGTGTCAGCAAACTGCAAAACTAAAATGCACCACAGGTATAGAATGTAGATGGATAATAGTATACTTAATGGATGACGAGTGACGACACAGAGGTAGGTACAGCAGTGGCCTACCGTACTGCTATATATAGTATACTGGTGGACACTGTGTCAGCAAACTGCAAAACTAAAATGCACCACAGGTATAGAATGTAGATGGATAGTATACTTAATGGATGACGAGTGATGACACAGAGGTAGGTACAGCAGTGGCCTACCGTACTGCTATATATAGTATACTGGTGGACACTGTGTCAGCAAACTGCAAAACTAAAATGCACCACAGGTATAGAATGTAGATGGATAATAGTACACTTAATGGATGACAAGTGATGACACAGAGGTAGGTACAGCAGTGGCCTACCGTACTGCTATATATAGTATACTGGTGGACACTGTGTCAGCAAACTGCAAAACTAAAATGCACCACAGGTATAGAATGTAGATGGATAATAGTATACTTAATGGATGACAAGTGACGACACAGAGGTAGGTACAGCAGTGGCCTACCGTACTGCTATATATAGTATACTGGTGGACACTGTGTCAGCAACCTGCAAAACTAAAATGCACCACAGGTATAGAATGTAGATGGATAATAGTATACTTAATGGATGACGAGTGACGACACAGAGGTAGGTACAGCAGTGGCCTACCGTACTGCTATATATAGTATACTGGTGGACACTGTGTCAGCAAACTGCAAAACTAAAATGCACCACAGGTATAGAATGTAGAAGGATAATAGTATACTTAATGGATGACGAGTGACGACACAGAGGTAGGTACAGCAGTGGCCTACCGTACTGCTATATATAGTATACTGGTGGACACTGTGTCAGCAAACTGCAAAACTAAAATGCACCACAGGTATAGAATGTAGATGGATAATAGTATACTTAATGGATGACGAGTGACGACACAGAGGTAGGTACAGCAGTGGCCTACCGTACTGCTATATATAGTATACTGGTGGACACTGTCAGCAAACTGCAAAACTAAAATGCACCACAGGTATAGAATGTAGATGGATAGTATACTTAATGGATGACGAGTGACGACACAGAGGTAGGTACAGCAGTGGCCTACCGTACTGCTATATATAGTATACTGGTGGACACTGTGTCAGCAAACTGCAAAACTAAAATGCACCACAGGTATAGAATGTAGATGGATAGTATACTTAATGGATGACGAGTGACGACACACAGGTA
>NW_026969852.1:0-24275 GCF_028390025.1 Pseudophryne corroboree
AGTCGTTCGACCAACGGCGAAACTCCGTACAATAAACCTCTGCAGGATTTCTACCCTGTCTGAGAGCGCGCAACTGACTTTCAGCGGACGCCTCTCTATCAGGGTCATCATACAAGAGCCCTAAAGACTCAAAAAAAGCGTCAACTGACAACAATGCCGGATCCTCTGCTCTTAAACCAAATGCCCAGGTCTGAGGATCCCCCTGGAGCAAAGAAATAATAAACCCGACCCGCTGAGATTCAGTACCCGAGGAAGTCGGTCTTAAACGAAAATAAAGTTTACAGGATTCTTTAAAATTAAAAAACTCTTTTCTATCACCAGAAAAATGGTCAGGCAAATGCATCTTTGGTTCAGGGACTACCCTTGGGGAAGCTCGCAAAAGATCTTCCTGCGACTTCACCCGAAGAGAAAGATCCTGAACCATCTGAGTAAGTTCTTGAATCTGGCTGACTAAGAGCTGACCAGGATTTGGCCCTAAACCTGTTGGATTCATGAGGCCGATAAACTCTCACAAAACTGAATGAGAAAAAATTAAAACCCGTTTAATTTTAAGTTTTGGTATGGCCGGTAATAATGTTATGATTCCAGCACTCTGGTCAGAGAAGATCTTATGGCAAGGACTGGAGCACTGGAACTGAATGCTGGGGAAGGGAGCAGGACAGGAAAATAGCCCCTGGCGCCCTAACTCTGTTGTCTCACCCGTGATGTCAGAAATCCCCTGCGAGACTATGGTTTCTTGAGCCCTTGGCAGCCGCGTTTGAAGGGCGGATTATGTCTGCCCAACTTCGATGCCCCCCGGTCTTAATGAGAGACAAAGGGAAACCCGAGACAGGGTGATAACAAGAGGCCCTCTAACTAAACAACCAGGCCAGGGGCTAAGCAAACTCAAAACTATAATATGTGCGGAGAAACCGCCAGGAAAAAGGACAACCAAAATATCCACTTGTCCAATTCTCCTACCCGGCACCGCCAAGTACCAGAGAGGACTTGTGGAAGCGGAACCCTCCGCAAATGCTCCAAACACAAAATATAAAAGGTAAAGCGGCTGAGCCGCAACACACGGCAGAGCCGCAACTCACGAACACCACTGGATATAAAACGGTGATCAGTCAGGACTCCAGGGAACCAAACGACCTCTTGGGATGAGATGACAACTCCCGAATACCGGACTTCTGCGGACTGGAATGACCGGATACAGCAGGACTGGAAACAGACTCTCAGCAAACAAAGGCAGCATGCAGGAAGCTATTACCGGCGTCTGTGAGAAGCCCTGGGAGTGTATTTAACAAGGAGTCCTCCAATCAGCTGCTAAAGGCTGATTAGAATAAATGCCGTGCAGCTGCCTTGCTGCACGGCCAGAGAGCAGGTGAATATCTTAATTTCCTAAAGCCTAGCAACGGGGAACGCGGTCCGCCAGTGGCGTCCCCGTTGCTATGGTCCATGCGGCTCAGCGCGCCCGGTGTCTAGCGTTGCTAGGGAGCCGGCGGCTGTACGTGCACGGCGTCTCTAGTTGCTAGGCGCCGGGCCGCGCAGACCATCAAGCGGACCCCGGCGCCTAACAGTATGACTCCCAAAAACAACAACCGCGTCATTGGGACCAACTGCGATTTTAGCAAGTTTAGGAGCCAACCATGTTGTTGAAGAACTGTCAGGGAGAGTGCAATGTTTTGCACCAACTGGTCCCTGGATCTCGCCTTTATTAGGAGATCATCCAAGTATGGGATAATTGTGACTCATTGCTTGCGAAGGAGAACCATAATTTCCGCCATCACCCTGGTGAAAATCCTCGGAGCCGTGGACAGACCAAATGGCAATGTCTGAAATTGGTAATGACAATCCTGAATTGCAAACCTTAGGTAGCTTGAGGCAGTGGCTAAATGGGAACATGTAAGTAGGCATCCTTTATGTCTACCAAAACCATGAAATCTCCGTCCTCCGGACTGGAGATCACTGCCCTGAGAAATTCCATCTTGAAATTGAATTTCTTTAGGAAGAAATTGAGGGATTTCAGATTTAAGATTGGTCTGACTGAGCCGTCCGGCTTCGGGACCACGAAGAGGCTTGAATAAAAACCTTCTCCCTGCTGACTAAGGCCAATTTGAACAATCGGTGAGGGGGAACGTCTTGAAACCCCAGTTTGTACCCTTGGGACACTATTTGTAAAACCCACGAGTCCAGGTCCGAATGAATCCAGAACTGACTGAAGAGTTTTAGACGTGCCCCCACTGGTGTGGGCTCCTGCAAGAAAGCCCCAGTGTCATGCAGTGGATTTGGCAGAAGCAGAGGACAATCTCTGGTCCTGCGATCTTGAAGAGGCTACAGACTTCTTCCTTTTCCTTCCTCTACCTGCAAAGAAAGGGGAATCTTAACTTCTTGCATATCTATTGGGCCAAAATGACTGCGGTAGATAATGATGCGTCTTCATCCGTTGAGAGGGAACATAGGGCAAGAAGGTTGACTTACCATTGAAATGAGGATGCATCTTGCTGCCTTTCCAATGAAGCAAGTTTAATTTAGTAATAGGTGAAAAACCATCCTTACAAAGGTGTTAATCAGAGACTTGGCTTTGTGGACACTTTTCAGAGAACAAATTTGTTAGCATAAAAATAAAGCCAGAAAATGAAGAGCTGTTTAATCACTCAATTGGATTTTTCTGCCAGCATATTTTTTTTCTCTGCAACCCACTGCTAAATTGTGCTTCCTAGCTGTTTTTATAAAATCACTGAATCAAATCTAACTCTGATTACATCAGAGAAGGCCAGGTACCCTACACCATAACAGGGGGTTTGAAATTTTGACTTGTCTACTTAAAGATCACCAAAATCTGATAACAAGGTCAATTAGGTCCCTGGGTGGGATTGAACCACCAACCTTATGGTTAATAGCCGTACATACTAACTGATTGCGCCACAGAGACACTTTGCGAAAGTCCATACTGACAAAGGCTAATAAGCATTCATCTAAAACGTTTCCTAGAAAAACTTTAAAAAGTCAATAATCTGGAGAGTTTTTGTAAGATGTTTCTTCCATCAACCAACGAAGAAACACATTGGTACTTTCCCATGATGAGTGAGTGCTTCAGGATCTCTTGCACTTACATGTGCAGCAGAGTACAGCAATGGAAGCATGCTGGGCCCATAACCCAGAGGTAGGCAGATTGAAACTATCCTCTGCTATATGCATTTTTTTTGTTAATTAAAGTAATCCAAAACTGGGATTGATATTTTGTCTCTTTTATTTTTACTTAAAGTACAATAACTTTTACCATTTTAATTTGTTTTAATAGTATATTGACAGTATTGTTTTCTTTCAAAAATCCACTTCATTTTCTTTACCCTATTATTAAAATGGTAATTGACAAAAACAAACTACATTGTCACCAGAAGAGCAATACAAAATGTACAAGTGATATATTAAAATCATCTTTCCAGCTTGAATTTCAATGATGCATTGGGTCAACAATTTTGTGAGAAACATCTTCACCCTTAAATAAAGATTTTCTTAATTCCTTACCTGTGTGCTAATTAGATATCACCTTGTTTTCACATTAAACAGACTTCCACATGAGAAAGCAGCAAGGATGCAGTGGCGTTAATGATTCCTGGTGTCAACCTGTATTATTTCAGTAGACATTGAAATGACGATACATCTTGCTGCCTTTCCAATGAAGCAAGTTTAATTTAGTAATAGGTGAAAAACCATCCCTACAAAGGTGTTAATCAGAGACTTGGCTTTGTGGACACTTTTCAGAGAACAAATTTGTTAGCATAAAAATAAAGCCAGAAAATGAAGAGCTGTTTAATCACGCAATTTGATTTTTTTGCCAGCATATTTCTTTTTCTCTGCAACCCACTGCTAAATTGTGCTTCCTAGATGTTTTTATAAAATCACTGAATCAAATCTAACTCTGATTACATCAGAGAAGGCCAGGTACCCTACACCATAACAGAGGGTACGAAATTTGACTTGTCTACTTAAAGATCACCAAAATCTGATAACAAGGTCAATTACGTCCCTGGGTGGGATCGAACCACCAACCTTTTGGTTAATAGCCGTACACACTAACTGATTGCGCCACAGAGACACTTTGCGAAAGTACATACTGACAAATGCTAATAAGCATTCATCTAAAACGTTTCCTAGAAAAACTTAAAAAAGTCAATAATCTGGAGAGTTTTTGTAAGATGTTTCTTCTATCAACCAACGAAGAAACACATTGGTACTTTCCCATGATGATTGAGTGCTTCAGGATCTCTCGCACTTACATGTGCAGCAGAGTACAGCAATGGAAGTATGCTGGGCCCATAACCCAGAGGTAGGCAGATTGAAACTATCCTCTGCTATATGCATTGTTTTGTTTGTTAATTAAAGTAATCCAAAACTGGGATTGATATTTTGGCTCTTTTATTTTTACTTAAAGTACAATAACTTTTACCATTTTAATTTGTTTTAATAGTATATTGACAGTATTGTTTTCTTTCAAAAATCCACTTAATTTTCTTTACCCTATTATTAAAATGGTAATTGACAAAATCAAACTACATTGTCACCAGAAGAGCAATACAAAATGTACAAGTGATATATTAAAATCATCTTTCCAGCTTGAATTTCAATGATGCATTGGGGCAACGATTTTGTGAGAAACATCTTCACCCTTAAATAAAGATTTTCTTAATTCCTTACCTGTGTGCTAATTAGATATCACCTTGTTTTCACATTAAACAGACTTCCACATGAGAAAGCAGCAAGGATGCAGTGGCGTTAATGTTTCCTGGTGTCAACCTGTATTATTTCAGTAGACATTGAAATAAGGATGCATCTTGCTGCCTTTCCAATGAAGCAAGTTTAAATTAGTAATAGGTGAAAAACCATCCTTACAAAGGTGTTAATCAGAGACTTGGCTTTGTGGACACTTTTCAGAGAACAAATTTGTTAGCATAAAAATAAAGCCAGAAAATAAAGAGCTGTTTAATCACTCAATTGGATTTTTCTGCCAGCATATTTTTTTTCTCTGCAACCCACTGCTAAATTGTGCTTCCTAGCTGTTTTTATAAAATCACTGAATCAAATCTAACTCTGATTACATCAGAGAAGGCCAGGTACCCTACACCATAACAGGGGGTTTGAAATTTTGACTTGTCTACTTAAAGATCACCAAAATCTGATAACAAGGTCAATTAGGTCCCTGGGTGGGATTGAACCACCAACCTTTTGGTTAATAGCCGTACATACTAACTGATTGCGCCACAGAGACACTTTGCAAATGTACATACTGACAAAGGCTAATAAGCATTCATCTAAAACGTTTCCTAGCAAAACTTTAAAAAGTAAATAATCTGGAGAGTTTTTGTAAGATGTTTCTTCCATCAACCAACGAAGAAACACATTGGTACTTTCCCATGATGAGTGAGTGCTTCAGGATCTCTTGCACTTACATGTGCAGCAGAGTACAGCAATGGAAGCATGCTGGGCCCATAACCCAGAGGTAGGCAGATTGAAACTATCCTCTGCTATATGCATTTTTTTTTGTTAATTAAAGTAATCCAAAACTGGGATTGATATTTTGGCTCTTTTATTTTTACTTAAAGTACAACAACTTTTACCATTTTAATTTGTTTTAATAGTATATTGACAGTATTGTTTTCTTTCAAAAATCCACTTCATTTTCTTTACCCTATTATTAAAATGGTAATTGTCCAAAACAAACTACATTGTCACCAGAAGAGCAATACAAAATGTACAAGTGATATATTAAAATCATATTTCCAGCTTGAATTTCAATGATGCATTGGGGCAACGATTTTGTGAGAAACATCTTCACCCTTAAATAAAGATTTTCTTAATTCCTTACCTGTGTGCTAATTAGATATCACCTTGTTTTCATATTAAACAGACTTCCACATGAGAAAGCAGCAAGGATGCAGTGGCGTTAATGTTTCCTGGTGTCAACTTGTATTATTTCAGTAGACATTGAAATGAGGATGCATCTTGCTGCCTTTCCAATGAAGCAAGTTTAATTTAGTAATAGGTGAAAAACCATCCTTACAAAGGTGTTAATCAGAGACTTGGCTTTGTGGACACTTTTCAGAGAACAAATTTGTTAGCATAAAAATAAAGCCAGAAAATGAAGAGCTGTTTAATCACTCAATTGGATTTTTCTGCCAGCATATTTTTTTTCTCTGCAACCCACTGCTAAATTGTGCTTCCTAGCTGTTTTTATAAAATCACTGAATCAAATCTAACTCTAATTACATCAGAGAAGGCCAGGTACCCTACACCGTAACAGGGGGTTTGAAATTTTGACTTGTCTACTTAAAGATCACCAAAATCTGATAACAAGGGAAATTAGGTGCCTGGGTGGGATTGAACCACCAACCTTATGGTTAATAGCCGTACATACTAACTGATTGCGCCACAGAGACACTTTGCAAAAGTCCATACTGACAAAGGCTAATAAGCATTCATCTAAAACGTTTCCTAGAAAAACTTTAAAAAGTCAATAATCTGGAGAGTTTTTGTAAGATGTTTCTTCCATCAACCAACGAAGAAACACATTGGTACTTTCCCATGATGAGTGAGTGCTTCAGGATCTCTTGCACTCACATGTGCAGCAGAGTACTGCAATGGAAGCATGCTGGGCCCATAACCCAGAGGTAGGCAGATTGAAACTATCCTCTGCTATATGCATTTTTTTTGTTAATTAAAGTAATCCAAAACTGGGATTGATATTTTGTCTCTTTTATTTTTACTTAAAGTACAATAACTTTTACCATTTTAATTTGTTTTAATAGTATATTGACAGTATTGTTTTCTTTCAAAAATCCACTTCATTTTCTTTACCCTATTATTAAAATGGTAATTGACAAAAACAAACTACATTGTCACCAGAAGAGCAATACAAAATGTACAAGTGAAATATTAAAATCATCTTTCCAGCTTGAATTTCAATGATGCATTGGGTCAACAATTTTGTGAGAAACATCTTCACCCTTAAATAAAGATTTTCTTAATTCCTTACCTGTGTGCTAATTAGATATCACCTTGTTTTCACATTAAACAGACTTCCACATGAGAAAGCAGCAAGGATGCAGTGGCGTTAATGTTTCCTGGTGTCAACCTGTATTATTTCAGTAGACATTGAAATGAGGATACATCTTGCTGCCTTTCCAATGAAGCAAGTTTAATTTAGTAATAGGTGAAAAACCATCCCTACAAAGGTGTTAATCAGAGACTTGGCTTTGTGGACACTTTTCAGAGAACAAATTTGTTAGCATAAAAATAAAGCCAGAAAATGAAGAGCTGTTTAATCACGCAATTTGATTTTTTTGCCAGCATATTTCTTTTTCTCTGCAACCCACTGCTAAATTGTGCTTCCTAGATGTTTTTATAAAATCACTGAATCAAATCTAACTCTGATTACATCAGAGAAGGCCAGGTACCCTACACCATAACAGGGGGTATGAAATTTGACTTGTCTACTTAAAGATCACCAAAATCTGATAACAAGGTCAATTACGTCCCTGGGTGGGATTGAACCACCAACCTTTTGGTTAATAGCCGTACACACTAACTGATTGCGCCACAGAGACACTTTGCAAAAGTACATACTGACAAATGCTAATAAGCATTCATCTAAAACGTTTCCTAGAAAAACTTAAAAAAGTCAATAATCTGGAGAGTTTTTGTAAGATGTTTCTTCTATCAACCAATGAAGAAACACATTGGTACTTTCCCATGATGATTGAGTGCTTCAGGATCTCTTGCACTTACATGTGCAGCAGAGTACAGCAATGGAAGTATGCTGGGCCCATAACCCAGAGGTAGGCAGATTGAAACTATCCTCTGCTATATGCATTGTTTTGTTTGTTAATTAAAGTAATCCAAAACTGGGATTGATATTTTGGCTCTTTTATTTTTACTTAAAGTACAATAACTTTTACCATTTTAATTTGTTTTAATAGTATATTGACAGTATTGTTTTCTTTCAAAAATCCACTTAATTTTCTTTACCCTATTATTAAAATGGTAATTGACAAAAACAAACTACATTGTCACCAGAAGAGCAATACAAAATGTACAAGTGATATATTAAAATCATCTTTCCAGCTTGAATTTCAATGATGCATTGGGGCAACGATTTTGTGAGAAACATCTTCACCCTTAAATAAAGATTTTCTTAATTCCTTACCTGTGTGCTAATTAGATATCACCTTGTTTTCACATTAAACAGACTTCCACATGAGAAAGCAGCAAGGATGCAGTGGCGTTAATGTTTCCTGGTGTCAACCTGTATTATTTCAGTAGACATTGAAATAAGGATGCATCTTGCTGCCTTTCCAATGAAGCAAGTTTAAATTAGTAATAGGTGAAAAACCATCCTTACAAAGGTGTTAATCAGAGACTTGGCTTTGTGGACACTTTTCAGAGAACAAATTTGTTAGCATAAAAATAAAGCCAGAAAATAAAGAGCTGTTTAATCACTCAATTGGATTTTTCTGCCAGCATATTTTTTTTCTCTGCAACCCACTGCTAAATTATGCTTCCTAGCTGTTTTTATAAAATCACTGAATCAAATCTAACTCTGATTACATCAGAGAAGGCCAGGTACCCTACACCATAACAGGGGGTTTGAAATTTTGACTTGTCTACTTAAAGATCACCAAAATCTGATAACAAGGTCAATTAGGTCCCTGGGTGGGATTGAACCACCAACCTTTTGGTTAATAGCCGTACATACTAACTGATTGCGCCACAGAGACACTTTGCAAATGTACATACTGACAAAGGCTAATAAGCATTCATCTAAAACGTTTCCTAGCAAAACTTTAAAAAGTCAATAATCTGGAGAGTTTTTGCAAGATGTTTCTTCCATCAACCAACGAAGAAACACATTGGTACTTTCCCATGATGAGTGAGTGTTTCAGGATCTCTTGCACTTACATGTGCAGCAGAGTACAGCAATGGAAGCATGCTGGGCCCATAACCCAGAGGTAGGCAGATTGAAACTATCCTCTGCTTTATGCATTTTTTTTTGTTAATTAAAGTAATCCAAAACTGGGATTGATATTTTGGCTCTTTTATTTTTACTTGAAGTACAACAACTTTTACCATTTTAATTTGTTTTAATAGTATATTGACAGTATTGTTTTCTTTCAAAAATCCACTTCATTTTCTTTACCCTATTATTAAAATGGTAATTGACAAAAACAAACTACATTGTCACCAGAAGAGCAATACAAAATGTACAAGAGATATATTAAAATCATATTTCCAGCTTGAATTTCAATGATGCATTGGGGCAACGATTTTGTGAGAAACATCTTCACCCTTAAATAAAGATTTTCTTAATTCCTTACCTGTGTGCTAATTAGATATCACCTTGTTTTCATATTAAACAGACTTCCACATGAGAAAGCAGCAAGGATGCAGTGGCGTTAATGTTTCCTGGTGTCAAATTGTATTATTTCAGTAGACATTGAAATGAGGATGCATCTTGCTGCCTTTCCAATGAAGCAAGTTTAAATTAGTAATAGGTGAAAAACCATCCTTACAAAGGTGTTAATCAGAGACTTGGCTTTGTGGACACTTTTCAGAGAACAAATTTGTTAGCATAAAAATAAAGCCAGAAAATGAAGAGCTGTTAAATCACTCAATTGGATTTTTCTGCCAGCATATTTTTTTTCTCTGCAACCCACTGCTAAATTGTGCTTCCTAGATGTTTTTATAAAATCACTGAATCAAATCTAACTCTGATTACATCAGAGAAGGCCAGGTACCCTACACCATAACAGGGGGTATGAAATTTGACTTGTCTACTTAAAGATCACCAAAATCTGATAACAAGGTCAATTACGTCCCTGGGTGGGATTGAACCACCAACCTTTTGGTTAATAGCCGTACACACTAACTGATTGCGCCACAGAGACACTTTGCAAAAGTACATACTGACAAATGCTAATAAGCATTCATCTAAAACGTTTCCTAGAAAAACTTAAAAAAGTCAATAATCTGGAGCGTTTTATGTAAGATGTTTCTTCTATCAACCAACGAAGAAACACATTGGTACTTTCCCATGATGAGTGAGTGCTTCAGGATCTCTTGCACTTACATGTGCAGCAGAGTACAGCAATGGAAGCATGCTGGGCCCATAACCCAGAGGTAGGCAGATTGAAACTATCCTCTGCTATATGCATTTTTTTGTTTGTTAATTAAAGTAATCCAAAACTGGGATTGATATTTTGGCTCTTTTATTTTTACTTAAAGTACAATAACTTTTACCATTTTAATTTGTTTTAATAGTATATTGACAGTATTGTTTTCTTTCAAAAATCCACTTAATTTTCTTTACCCTATTATTAAAATGGTAATTGACAAAAACAAACTACATTGTCACCAGAAGAGCAATACAAAATGTACAAGTGATATATTAAAATCATCTTTCCAGCTTGAATTTCAATGATGCATTGGGGCAACGATTTTGTGAGAAACATCTTTACCCTTAAATAAAGATTTTATTAATTCCTTACCTGTGTGCTAATTAGATATCACCTTGTTTTCACATTAAACAGACTTCCACATGAGAAAGCAGCAAGGATGCAGTGGCGTTAATGTTTCCTGGTGTCAACCTGTATTATTTCAGTAGACATTGAAATGAGGATGCATCTTGCTGCCTTTCCAATGAAGCAAGTTTAATTTAGTAATAGGTGAAAAACCATCCTTACAAAGGTGTTAATCAGAGACTTGGCTTTGTGGACACTTTTCAGAGAACAAATTTGTTAGCATAAAAATAAAGCCAGAAAATAAAGAGCTGTTTAATCACTCAATTGGATTTTTCTGCCAGCATATTTTTTTTCTCTGCAACCCACTGCTAAATTGTGCTTCCTAGCTGTTTTTATAAAATCACTGAATCAAATCTAACTACATCAGAGAAGGCCAGGTACCCTACACCATAACAGGGGGTTTGAAATTTTGACTTGTCTACTTAAAGATCACCAAAATCTGATAACAAGGTCAATTAGGTCCCTGGGTGGGATTGAACCACCAACCTTTTGGTTAATAGCCGTACATACTAACTGATTGCGCCACAGAGACACTTTGCAAAAGTCTATACTGACAAAGGCTAATAAGCATTCATCTAAAACGTTTCCTAGAAAAACTTTAAAAAGTCAATAATCTGGAGAGTTTTTGTAAGATGTTTCTTCCATCAACCAACGAAGAAACACATTGGTACTTTCCCATGATGAGTGAGTGCTTCAGGATCTCTTGCACTTACATGTGCAGCAGAGTACTGCAATGGAAGCATGCTGGGCCCATAACCCAGAGGTAGGCAGATTGAAACTATCCTCTGCTATATGCATTTTTTTTTGTTAAAGTAATCCAAAACTGGGATTGATATTTTGTCTCTTTTATTTTTACTTAAAGTACAATAACTTTTACCATTTTAATTTGTTTTAATAGTATATTGACAGTATTGTTTTCTTTCCAAAATCCACTTCATTTTCTTTACCCTATTATTAAAATGGTAATTGACAAAAACAAACTACATTGTCACCAGAAGAGCAATACAAAATGTACAAGTGATATATTAAAATCATCTTTCCAGCTTGAATTTCAATGATGCATTGGGTCAACAAATTTGTGAGAAACATCTTCACCCTTAAATAAAGATTTTCTTAATTCCTTACCTGTGTGCTAATTAGATATCACCTTGTTTTCACATTAAACAGACTTCCACATGAGAAAGCAGCAAGGAAGCAGTGGCGTTAATGTTTCCTGGTGTCAACTTGTATTATTTCAGTAGACATTGAAATGAGGATGCATCTTGCTGCCTTTCCAATGAAGCAAGTTTAATTTAGTAACAGGTGAAAAACCATCCTTACAAAGGTGTTAATCAGAGACTTGGCTTTGTGGACACTTTTCAGAGAACAAATTTGTTAGCATAAAAATAAAGCCAGAAAATGAAGAGCTGTTTAATCACTCGATTGGATTTTTCTGCCAGCATATTTTTTTTCTCTGCAACCCACTGCTAAATTGTGCTTCCTAGCTGTTTTTTATAAAATCACTGAATCAAATCTAACTCTGATTACATCAGAGAAGGCCATGTACCCTACACCATAAGAGGGGGTTTGAAATTTTGACTTGTCTACTTAAAGATCACCAAAATCTGATAACAAGGTCAATTACGTCCCTGGGTGGGATTGAACCACCAACCTTTTGGTTAATAGCCGTACACACTAACTGATTGCGCCACAGAGACACTTTGCAAAAGTACATACTGACAAAGGCTAATAAGCATTCATCTAAAACGTTTCCTAGAAAAACATTAAAAAATCAATAATCTGGAGAGTTTTTGTAAGATGTTTCTTCCATCAACCAACGAATAAACACATTGGTACTTTCCCATGATGAGTGAGTGCTTCAGGATCTCTTGCACTTACATGTGCAGCAGAGTACTGCAATGGAAGCATGCTGGACCCATAACCCAGAGGTAGGCAGATTGAAACTATCCTTTGCTATATGCATTTTTTTTTGTTAATTTAAGTAATCAAAACTGGGATTGATATTTTTGCTCTTTTATTTTTACTTAAAGTACAATAACTTTTACCATTTTAATTTGTTTTAATAGTATATTGACAGTATAGTTTTCTTTCAAAAATCCACTTAATTTTCTTTACCCTATTATTAAAATGGTAATTGACAAAAAAAACTACATTGTCACCAGAAGAGAAATACAAAATGTACAAGTGATATATTAAAATCATCTTTCCAGCTTGAATTTCAATGATCCATTGGGGCAACAATTTTGTGAGAAACATCTTCACCCTTAAATAAAGATTTTCGTAATTCCTTACCTGTGTGCTAATTAGATATCACCTTGTTTTCACATTAAACAGACTTCCACATGAGAAAGCAGCAAGGATGCAGTGGCGTTAATGTTTCCTGGTGTCAACTTGTATTATTTCAGTAGACATTGAAATGAGGATGCATCTTGCTGCCTTTCCAATGAAGCAAGTTTAATTTAGTAATAGGTGAAAAACCATCCTTACAAAGGTGTTAATCAGAGACTTGGCTTTGTGGACACTTTTCAGAGAACAAATTTGTTAGCATAAAAATAAAGCCAGAAAATGAAGAGCTGTTTAATCACTCAATTGGATTTTTCTGCCAGCATATTTTTTTTCTCTGCAAACCACTGCTAAATTGTGCTTCCTAGCTGTTTTTATAAAATCAATGAATCAAATCTAACTCTGATTACATCAGAGAAGGCCAGGTACCCTACACCATAAGAGGGGGTTTGAAATTTTGACTTGTCTACTTAAAGATCACCAAAATCTGATAACAAGGTCAATTACATCCCTGGGTGGGATTGAACCACCAACCTTTTAGTTAATAGCCGTACACACTAACTGATTGCGCCACAGAGACACTTTGCGAAAGTGCATACTGACAAAGGCTAATAAGCATTCATCTAAAACGTTTCCTAGAAAAACTTTAAAAAGTCAATAATCTGGAGAGTTTTTGTAAGATGTTTCTTCCATCAACCAACGAAGAAACACATTGGTACTTTCCCATGATGAGTGAGTGCTTCAGGATCTCTTGCACTTACATGTGCAGCAGAGTAAACATAGAAACATAGAATTTGACGGCAGATAAGAACCACTTGGCCCATCTAGTCTGCCCCTTTTTTATTTTATCCTTTAGGCAATCTCAACCCTTTTTTAACCTTGATTCTTTGTAAGGATATTCATATGCCTGTCCCAAGCATGTTTAAATTGCCCTACAGTCTTAGCCTCTACCACCTCTGATGGGAGGCTATTCCACTTATCCACTACCCTTTCTGTGAAGTAATTTTTCCTTAAATTTCCCCTGAACCTCCCCCCCTCCAGTCTCAATGTATGCCCTCGAGTTCTAATGCTTCTTTTCCTTTGAAGAATGTTTCCCTCCTGAACTTTGTTAAGACCCTTTATATATTTGAAAGTTTCTATCATGTCTCCCCTTTCCCTTCTCTCCTCCAAACTATACATGTTAAGATCTTTTAGCCTTTCCGGGTAAGTTTTGTGATGTAGGCCATGCACCATTTTAGTTGCCCTTCTTTGTACACTCTCTAATGTATTTATATCCTTCTGGAGATAGGGTCTCCAGAACTGGACACAGTATTCCAGATGGGGCCTTACCAATGACCGATACAGTGGCATTATCACTTCTTTTTTCCTGCTACTGATTCCTCTCCCTATGCAACCAAGCATCTGACTTGCCTTTCTCATTGCTTTGTTGCATTGCTTTCCTGCCTTCAAGTCACTTGAAATAGTGACTCCTAAATCTCTTTCCTCCTCAGTAGTTTCCATTATAGTACCCTTGATACTATACTTAGCCTTTGGGTTTTTGAGACCCAAGTGCATGATTTTGCATTTTTTAGCATTAAACTGTAGTTGCCACGTTCTTGACCATTTCTCAAGCCTACCTAGGTCATCAATCATTTGTTTGACCGCTCCCGGTGTGTGTACCCTGTTGCATATCTTTGTATCATCTGCAAAAAGGCATATCTTCCCTTCAATACCATCTGCAATGTCACCAACAAAGATATTAAAGAGAACTGGACCAAGTACAGATCCCTGGGGTACTCCACTGGTAACATTTCCTTCCATAGATTGCACTCCATTAACTACAACTGTCTGTTTCCTATCCTGCAACCAGGTTCTTATCCATTTCACTAATTTATAATCCACCCCCAGGCTTTCAAGTTTATTTAGCAGTCTGTGATGTGGGACAGTGTCAAATGCCTTACTAAAGTCTAGATATGCTACATCTACAGCTCCCCCTTGATCTATTATTTTCATCACAGAGTCAAAAAAAGTCAATAAGATTTGTTTGGCATGATCTCCCACCAGTAAATCCATGCTGTTTTGGATCCTGTAAGTTGTTTGATTTAAGATATTCCACTACTCTTTCTTTTAATAGTTTTTCCATTACTTTCCCTACTACTGATGTAAGGCTTACTGGTCTGTAGTTACTTGCTTCTTCCTTGCTTCCACTTTTGTGCAGTGGAACTACATTTGCTCTTTTCCAGTCCTCTGGAATATCACCTGTATTTAGTGACTGGTTAAATAATTCTGTTAAAGGTGTAACCAGGACATCTTTTAGCTCTTTGAGTATCCTTGGGTGTATTCCATCTGGTCCCATTGATTTATCCACTTTTAGTTTTGAAAGTTCTGTTAGGACCTTCTCCTCTGTAAATGTATTTTCATCTACCTTATTTTTATGAATGTCCTTGCAATTTAACTGTGGCCCCATCCCTTCTTCTGTAGTAAATACTGAGCAAAAATAATTATTTAGGTGATCTGCTATTGCCTTGTCTCCCTCCACCAAATGCCCACTCTCTGTCTTAAGTCTTATTATTCCTCCATTTGATTTTCTCCTTTCACTTATATACTTAAAAAAAGTTTTGCCCCCTTTATCTACTGACTGGGCCATTTTCTCCTCAGCTTCTGCCTTTGCACGTCTGATCACTTTCTTAGCATCCTTCCGTCTGTCCAGATACTCCTCTTTGTCGTTATTATTTTGAGTCTGTTTGTATTTCCTAAAAGCCATCTTTTTTGCTTTCACACTAGTTGATACTACTTTTGTGAACCACACTGGCTTCCTTTTCCTGGTGCTTTTCCTAACCATTTTGATACAAAGGTCTGTTACACTTAGTAATGCACTTTTAATTTTTTTCCACCTCTCCTGCACCCCTTCCAAGTTCCTCCAGTCTGCCAATGAATCACTTAAACATCTCCCCATTTTTGCAAAGTCTGCATTTCTAAAATCCAACACCTTTGTTTTTGTGTGAGAGGAGTTGGATCCTGTCTTTATACTAAACCATACTGCTTGATGATCACTGGATCCCAGGTGCTCACCCACATATATATCAGATATTCTATCACCATTTGTAAGAATTAGATCTAATATTGAGTCTTTGCGAGTGGGCTCCCTCACCAATTGCTTGAGAGATGCTCCCTGTAAGGAATGTAGAAATTTGCCACTTGTAGCTGAACTTGCAAAAGACCCCTCCCAATTTACATCAGGTAAATTAAAGTCTCCCATGATTATGACTTCTCCCTTAAAAGCCATTTTAGAGATGTCCAACAATAGGTTCCTGTCCAAATCCTGCCCCTGGCCTGGTGATCTATAGATCACCCCAATGCGAATAATGTCATTCTTCCCAGTTTCTATGGTGACCCAAAGGGCCTCAGTTTTGGCTTCAATATTTTGTATTAAAGTGGCATTTATGCTTTTTTTCACATACATTGCTACCCCTCCTCCTATTCTTCCTATTCTATCTTTCCTAAATAAATTGTATCCTGGTATAGTTAAGTCCCAGTCATGATTCTCATTGCACCAAGACTCTGTAATAGCCACAAAATCCAGGTTATCCCTTGTCATTATCGCAATTAGCTCTGGAATTTTGTCTCCTAAGCTCCTAGCATTTGCAGACATAGCTTTAAAAAATGTTTCTGTGGATTTGTTAGTAGTAGCCATGTCCAGAGCGTACAAAATAAATGACAAGTTTAAAGTTGAAATTACCTGTTTGGGGATGTTGCTCAGTATTTGTTTTCTTTTACTAATCAGTAATCATACTCTGTCCTTTACACCACGACTATACCTTACTAAATATAAAGACATAGTACACCTGACCACAATGGGTTAATGTTCAAAAGAGGTAATCACCAGTTAGTATGCAATACTAAACTGTTTCACTGAGCAACTTCCCCACACATGCAATGACATTTTCAAGAAATCATTACATAAAGAAACATACATAAGTTTGCATAAGAGAGAACTGTAGTGAGCAGATTGGGGATGCCTTTTCCTAGGTTTTGTAAAAACGGATGATATGCATAAGATGAATTACATACTTTTGAGCATTAAGGCAGTCCTTTTGTGGTAGTGTTGGTGTGTTGATGTTTTCCTTCTGGTTTTCTTCGGTTTAACGCAGGTATAACGCTATTTTTATAATAACACTTTTATGTCAGCACTTCTATGAAAGCACTGCCAGCCGACGTCTATCCAGCCGTATACTAGACTTCAAATAGGAACAATATCCATGTGAATGCAATGATTGCAAACTCCACCCAAGACCATCCCCCTTTAAACTAAGGCCATAAATTAGCTTAGAAAAACAGACATTACATGCCAATAAGGCAGCCAACTATATCTCTACAAAGAGAAAAACATACAAGAAAAAAAACAAAAAAACCCGTATTCAATATACCTAGACTATTCAAACATGAAATTCATTTGGCATAATCAGCAAATGCAGTACAACTTGCTGGGATGTGTAGTTCAATGAATCATACCTAGACTATTCAAACATGAAATTCATTTGGCATAATCAGCAAATGCAGTACAACTTGCTGGGATGTGTAGTTCAACGAATCATACCTGTTGAGCACAAAGAGTGATGAGGAGTTGGTTCACAAGTTCACAATTGACAACAGCTGATGATATAACTTAACGCAGGTATAACGCTATTTTTATAATAACACTTTTATGTCAGCACTTCTATGAAAGCACTGCCAGCCGACGTCTATCCAGCCGTATACTAGACTTCAAATAGGAACAATATCCATGTGAATGCAATGATTGCAAACTCCACCCAAGACCATCCCCCTTTAAACTAAGGCCATAAATTAGCTTAGAAAAACAGACATTACATGCCAATAAGGCAGCCAACTATATCTCTACAAAGAGAAAAACATACAAGAAAAAAAACAAAAAAACCCGTATTCAATATACCTAGACTATTCAAACATGAAATTCATTTGGCATAATCAGCAAATGCAGTACAACTTGCTGGGATGTGTAGTTCAACGAATCATACCTAGACTATTCAAACATGAAATTCATTTGGCATAATCAGCAAATGCAGTACAACTTGCTGGGATGTGTAGTTCAACGAATCATACCTAGACTATTCAAACATGAAATTCATTTGGCATAATCAGCAAATGCAGTACAACTTGCTGGGATGTGTAGTTCAACGAATCATACCTAGACTATTCAAACATGAAATTCATTTGGCATAATCAGCAAATGCAGTACAACTTGCTGGGATGTGTAGTTCAACGAATCATACCTAGACTATTCAAACATGAAATTCATTTGGCATAATCAGCAAATGCAGTACAACTTGCTGGGATGTGTAGTTCAACGAATCATACCTAGACTATTCAAACATGAAATTCATTTGGCATAATCAGCAAATGCAGTACAACTTGCTGGGATGTGTAGTTCAACGAATCATACCTAGACTATTCAAACATGAAATTCATTTGGCATAATCAGCAAATGCAGTACAACTTGCTGGGATGTGTAGTTCAACAAATCATACCTAGACTATTCAAACATGAAATTCATTTGGCATAATCAGCAAATGCAGTACAACTTGCTGGGATGTGTAGTTCAACGAATCATACCTAGACTATTCAAACATGAAATTCATTTGGCATAATCAGCAAATGCAGTACAACTTGCTGGGATGTGTAGTTCAACGAATCATACCTAGACTATTCAAACATGAAATTCATTTGGCATAATCAGCAAATGCAGTACAACTTGCTGGGATGTGTAGTTCAACGAATCATACCTAGACTATTCAAACATGAAATTCATTTGGCATAATCAGCAAATGCAGTACAACTTGCTGGGATGTGTAGTTCAACGAATCATACCTAGACTATTCAAACATGAAATTCATTTGGCATAATCAGCAAATGCAGTACAACTTGCTGGGATGTGTAGTTCAACGAATCATACCTAGACTATTCAAACATGAAATTCATTTGGCATAATCAGCAAATGCAGTACAACTTGCTGGGATGTGTAGTTCAATGAATCATACCTAGACTATTCAAACATGAAATTCATTTGGCATAATCAGCAAATGCAGTACAACTTGCTGGGATGTGTAGTTCAACGAATCATACCTGTTGAGCACAAAGAGTGATGAGGAGTTGGTTCACAAGTTCACAATTGACAACAGCTGATGATATAACTTAACGCAGGTATAACGCTATTTTTATAATAACACTTTTATGTCAGCACTTCTATGAAAGCACTGCCAGCCGACGTCTATCCAGCCGTATACTAGACTTCAAATAGGAACAATATCCATGTGAATGCAATGATTGCAAACTCCACCCAAGACCATCCCCCTTTAAACTAAGGCCATAAATTAGCTTAGAAAAACAGACATTACATGCCAATAAGGCAGCCAACTATATCTCTACAAAGAGAAAAACATACAAGAAAAAAAACAAAAAAACCCGTATTCAATATACCTAGACTATTCAAACATGAAATTCATTTGGCATAATCAGCAAATGCAGTACAACTTGCTGGGATGTGTAGTTCAACGAATCATACCTAGACTATTCAAACATGAAATTCATTTGGCATAATCAGCAAATGCAGTACAACTTGCTGGGATGTGTAGTTCAACGAATCATACCTAGACTATTCAAACATGAAATTCATTTGGCATAATCAGCAAATGCAGTACAACTTGCTGGGATGTGTAGTTCAACGAATCATACCTAGACTATTCAAACATGAAATTCATTTGGCATAATCAGCAAATGCAGTACAACTTGCTGGGATGTGTAGTTCAACGAATCATACCTAGACTATTCAAACATGAAATTCATTTGGCATAATCAGCAAATGCAGTACAACTTGCTGGGATGTGTAGTTCAACGAATCATACCTAGACTATTCAAACATGAAATTCATTTGGCATAATCAGCAAATGCAGTACAACTTGCTGGGATGTGTAGTTCAACGAATCATACCTAGACTATTCAAACATGAAATTCATTTGGCATAATCAGCAAATGCAGTACAACTTGCTGGGATGTGTAGTTCAACAAATCATACCTAGACTATTCAAACATGAAATTCATTTGGCATAATCAGCAAATGCAGTACAACTTGCTGGGATGTGTAGTTCAACGAATCATACCTAGACTATTCAAACATGAAATTCATTTGGCATAATCAGCAAATGCAGTACAACTTGCTGGGATGTGTAGTTCAACGAATCATACCTAGACTATTCAAACATGAAATTCATTTGGCATAATCAGCAAATGCAGTACAACTTGCTGGGATGTGTAGTTCAACGAATCATACCTAGACTATTCAAACATGAAATTCATTTGGCATAATCAGCAAATGCAGTACAACTTGCTGGGATGTGTAGTTCAACGAATCATACCTAGACTATTCAAACATGAAATTCATTTGGCATAATCAGCAAATGCAGTACAACTTGCTGGGATGTGTAGTTCAACGAATCATACCTAGACTATTCAAACATGAAATTCATTTGGCATAATCAGCAAATGCAGTACAACTTGCTGGGATGTGTAGTTCAACGAATCATACCTAGACTATTCAAACATGAAATTCATTTGGCATAATCAGCAAATGCAGTACAACTTGCTGGGATGTGTAGTTCAACGAATCATACCTAGACTATTCAAACATGAAATTCATTTGGCATAATCAGCAAATGCAGTACAACTTGCTGGGATGTGTAGTTCAACGAATCATACCTAGACTATTCAAACATGAAATTCATTTGGCATAATCAGCAAATGCAGTACAACTTGCTGGGATGTGTAGTTCAACGAATCATACCTAGACTATTCAAACATGAAATTCATTTGGCATAATCAGCAAATGCAGTACAACTTGCTGGGATGTGTAGTTCAATGAATCATACCTAGACTATTCAAACATGAAATTCATTTGGCATAATCAGCAAATGCAGTACAACTTGCTGGGATGTGTAGTTCAACGAATCATACCTGTTGAGCACAAAGAGTGATGAGGAGTTGGTTCACAAGTTCACAATTGACAACAGCTGATGATATAACTTAACGCAGGTATAACGCTATTTTTATAATAACACTTTTATGTCAGCACTTCTATGAAAGCACTGCCAGCCGACGTCTATCCAGCCGTATACTAGACTTCAAATAGGAACAATATCCATGTGAATGCAATGATTGCAAACTCCACCCAAGACCATCCCCCTTTAAACTAAGGCCATAAATTAGCTTAGAAAAACAGACATTACATGCCAATAAGGCAGCCAACTATATCTCTACAAAGAGAAAAACATACAAGAAAAAAAACAAAAAAACCCGTATTCAATATACCTAGACTATTCAAACATGAAATTCATTTGGCATAATCAGCAAATGCAGTACAACTTGCTGGGATGTGTAGTTCAACGAATCATACCTAGACTATTCAAACATGAAATTCATTTGGCATAATCAGCAAATGCAGTACAACTTGCTGGGATGTGTAGTTCAGCGAATCATACCTAGACTATTCAAACATGAAATTCATTTGGCATAATCAGCAAATGCAGTACAACTTGCTGGGATGTGTAGTTCAACGAATCATACCTAGACTATTCAAACATGAAATTCATTTGGCATAATCAGCAAATGCAGTACAACTTGCTGGGATGTGTAGTTCAACGAATCATACCTAGACTATTCAAACATGAAATTCATTTGGCATAATCAGCAAATGCAGTACAACTTGCTGGGATGTGTAGTTCAACAAATCATACCTAGACTATTCAAACATGAAATTCATTTGGCATAATCAGCAAATGCAGTACAACTTGCTGGGATGTGTAGTTCAACGAATCATACCTAGACTATTCAAACATGAAATTCATTTGGCATAATCAGCAAATGCAGTACAACTTGCTGGGATGTGTAGTTCAGCGAATCATACCTAGACTATTCAAACATGAAATTCATTTGGCATAATCAGCAAATGCAGTACAACTTGCTGGGATGTGTAGTTCAACGAATCATACCTAGACTATTCAAACATGAAATTCATTTGGCATAATCAGCAAATGCAGTACAAGTTGCTGGGATGTGTAGTTCAACGAATCATACCTAGACTATTCAAACATGAAATTAATTTGGCATAATCAGCAAATGCAGTACAACTTGCTGGGATGTGTAGTTCAACGAATCATACCTAGACTATTCAAACATGAAATTCATTTGGCATAATCAGCAAATGCAGTACAACTTGCTGGGATGTGTAGTTCAACGAATCATACCTAGACTATTCAAACATGAAATTCATTTGGCATAATCAGCAAATGCAGTACAACTTGCTGGGATGTGTAGTTCAACGAATCATACCTAGACTATTCAAACATGAAATTCATTTGGCATAATCAGCAAATGCAGTACAACTTGCTGGGATGTGTAGTTCAACGAATCATACCTAGACTATTCAAACATGAAATTCATTTGGCATAATCAGCAAATGCAGTACAACTTGCTGGGATGTGTAGTTCAACGAATCATACCTAGACTATTCAAACATGAAATTCATTTGGCATAATCAGCAAATGCAGTACAACTTGCTGGGATGTGTAGTTCAACGAATCATACCTAGACTATTCAAACATGAAATTCATTTGGCATAATCAGCAAATGCAGTACAACTTGCTGGGATGTGTAGTTCAACGAATCATACCTAGACTATTCAAACATGAAATTCATTTGGCATAATCAGCAAATGCAGTACAACTTGCTGGGATGTGTAGTTCAACGAATCATACCTAGACTATTCAAACATGAAATTCATTCGGCATAATCAGCAAATGCAGTACAACTTGCTGGGATGTGTAGTTCAACGAATCATACCTAGACTATTCAAACATGAAATTCATTTGGCATAATCAGCAAATGCAGTACAACTTGCTGGGATGTGTAGTTCAATGAATCATACCTAGACTATTCAAACATGAAATTAATTTGGCATAATCAGCAAATGCAGTACAACTTGCTGGGATGTGTAGTTCAACGAATCATACCTGTTGAGCACAAAGAGTGATGAGGAGTTGGTTCACAAGTTCACAATTGACAACAGCTGATGATATAACTTAACACAGGTATAACGCTATTTTTATAATAACACTTTTATGTCAGCACTTCTATGAAAGCACTGCCAGCCGATGTCTATCCAGCCGTATACAGCAATGGAAGCATGCTGGGCTCATAACCCAGAGGTAGGCAGATTGAAACTATCCTCTGCTGTATGCATTTTTTTTTTAATTAAAGTAATCCAAAACTGGGATTGATATTTTGGCTCTTTTATTTTTACTTAAAGTACAATAACTTTTACCATTTTAATTTGTTTTAATAGTATATTGACAGTATTGTTTTCTTTCAAAAATCCACTTAATTTTCTTTACCCTATTATTAAAATGGTAATTGACAAAAACAAACTACATTGTCACCAGAAGAGCAATACAAAATGTACAAGTGATATATTAAAATCATCTTTCCAGCTTGAATTTCAATGATGCATTGGGGCAACAATTTTGTGAGAAACATCTTCACCCTTAAATAAAGATTTTCTTAATTCCTTACCTGTGTGCTAATTAGATATCACCTTGTTTTCGCATTAAACAGACTTCCACATGAGAAAGCAGCAAGGATGCAGTGGCGTTAATGTTTCCTGGTGTCAACTTGTATTATTTCAGTAGACATTGAAATGAGGATGCATCTTACTGCCTTTCCAATGAAGCAAGTTTAATTTAGTAATAGGTGAAAAACCATCCCTACAAAGGTGTTAATCAGAGACTTGGCTTTGTGGACACTTTTCAGAGAACAAATTTGTTAGCATAAAAATAAAGCCAGAAAATGAAGAGCTGTTTAATCACTCAATTGGATTTTTTTTGCCAGCATATTTTTTTTCTCTGCAACCCACTGCTAAATTGTGCTTCCTAGCTGTTTTTTATAAAATCACTGAATCAAATCTAACTCTGATTACATCAGAGAAGGCCAGGTACCCTACACAATAAGAGGGGGTTTGAAATTTTGACTTGTCTACTTAAATATCACCAAAATCTGATCACAAGGTCAATTACGTTCCTGGCTGGGATTGAACCACCAACCTTTTGGTTAATAGCCTTACACACTAACCAATTGCACCACAGAGACACTTTGCAAAAAGTATATACTGACAAAGGCTAATAAGCATTCATCAAGAACGTTTCCTAGAAAAACTTTAAAAAGTCAATAATCTGGAGAGTTTTTGTAAGATGTTTCTTCCATCAACCAATGAAGAAACACATTGGTACTTTCCCATGATGAGTGAGTGCTTCAGGATCTCTTGCACTTACATATGCAGCAGAGTACTGCAATGGAAGCATGCTGGGCCCATAACCCAGAGGTAGGCAGATT
>NW_026969853.1:0-24037 GCF_028390025.1 Pseudophryne corroboree
GCTGTTCTTGCGGCGGGAGTCCATACATCTACCCAGTGGGCTGTCACAGTCATATAGTCCTGAGCCTGCCCTGCTCCACTTGTCCACATGTCCGTGGTTAAGTGGACATTGGGTACAACTGCATTTTCTAGGACACTGGTGAGTCTTTTTCTGAGGTCTGTGTACATTTTCGGTATCGCCTGCCTAGAGAAATGGAACCTAGATGGTATTTGGTACCAGGGACACAGTACCTCCAACAAGTCTCTAGTTGCCTCTGCAGTAATGATGGATACCGGAACCACGTTTCTCACCGCCCAGGATGCCAAGGCCTCAGTTATCCGCTTTGCAGCAGGATGACTGCTGTGATATTTCATCTTCCTCGCAAAGGACTGTTGGACAGTCAATTGCTTGGTGGAAGTAGTAAAAGTGGTCTTACGAGTACGACTTCCCCTCTGGGATGACCATCGACTCCCAGCAGCAACAACAGCAGCGCCAGCAGCAGTAGGCGTTACACGCAAGGATGCATCGGAGGAATCCCAGGCAGGAGAGGACTCGTCATAATTGCCAGTGACATGGCCTGCAGGACTATTGGCATTCCTGGGGAAGGAGGAAATTGACACTGAGGGAGTTGGTGGGGTGGTTTGCGTGAGCTTGGTTACAAGAGGAAGGGATTTACTGGTCAGTGGACTGCTTCCGCTGTCGCCCAAAGTTTTTGAACTTGTCACTGACTTATGATGAATGCGCTGCAGGTGACGTATAAGGGAGGATGTTCCGAGGTGGTTAACGTCCTTACTCCTACTTATTACAGCTTGACAAAGGCAACACACGGCTTGACAAATGTTGTCCGCATTTCTGTTGAAATACTTCCACACCGAAGAGCTGATTTTTTTGGTATTTTCACCAGGCATGTCAATGGCCCTATTCCTCCCACGGACAACAGGTGTCTCCCCGGGTGCCTGACTTAAACAAACCACCTCACCATCAGAATCCTCCTGGTCAATTTCCTCCCCAGCGCCAGCAACACCCATATCCTCCTCATCCTGGTGTACTTCAACACTGACATCTTCAATCTGACTATCAGGAACTGGACTGCGGGTGCTCCTTCCAGCACTTGCAGGGGGCGTGCAAATGGTGGAAGGCGCATGCTCTTCACGTCCAGTGTTGGGAAGGTCAGGCATCGCAAACGACACAATTGGACTCTCCATGTGGATTTGTGATTTCGAAGAACGCACAGTTCTTTGCTGTGCTTTTGCCAGCTTGAGTCTTTTCATTTTTCTAGCGAGAGGCTGAGTGCTTCCATCCTCATGTGAAGCTGAACCACTAGCCATGAGCATAGGCAAGGGCCTCAGCCGTTCCTTGCCACTCCGTGTGGTAAATGGCATATTGGCAAGTTTACGCTTCTCCTCCGACAATTTTATTTTAGATTTTTGAGTCCTTTTTTTAATGATATTTGGTGTTTTGGATTTTACATGCTCTGTACTATGACATTGGGCATCGGCCTTGGCAGACGACGTTGCTGGCATTTCATCGTCTCGGCCATGACTAGTGGCAGCAGCTTCAGCACGAGGTGGAAGTCGATCTTGATCTTTCCCTATTTTTGGAACCTCAACATTTTTGTTCTCCATATTTTAATAGGCACAAATAAAAGGCACCTCAGGTAAACAATGGAGATGGATGGATACTAGTATACTTATGGATGGACGAGCGACTGCCGACACAGAGGTAGCTACAGCCGTGGACTACCGTACTGCGTCTGCTGCTAATATAGACTGGATGATAATGATATAAAAAATATATATATATCACTACTGCAGCCGGACAGGTATATATTATATAATGACGGACCTGCTGGACACTGTCAGCTCAGCACTGCAGACTCCTAAAGTAAGCTACTAGTATCAAGAAGATAGAAAAAAAAAAACACCACAGGTAGGTGGTATACAATTATGGATGGACGAGCGACTGCCGACACAGAGGTAGCTACAGCCGTGGACTACCGTACTGCGTCTGCTGCTAATATAGACTGGATGATAATGATATAAAATATATATATATATATATCACTACTGCAGCCGGACAGGTATATATTATATAATGACGGACCTGCTGGACACTGTCAGCTCAGCACTGCAGACTCCTAAAGTAAGCTACTAGTATCAAGAAGATAGAAAAAAAACCAAACACCACAGGTAGGTGGTATACAATTATGGATGGACGAGCGACTGCCGACACAGAGGTAGCTACAGCCGTGGACTACCGTACTGCGTCTGCTGCTAATATAGACTGGATGATAATGATATAAAAAATATATATATATATCACTACTGCAGCCGGACAGGTATATATTATATAATGACGGACCTGCTGGACACTGTCAGCTCAGCACTGCAGACTCCTAAAGTAAGCTACTAGTATCAAGAAGATAGAAAAAAAAAAACACCACGGGTAGGTGGTATACAATTATGGATGGACGAGCGACTGCCGACACAGAGGTAGCTATAGCCGTGGACTACCGTACTGCGTCTGCTGCTAATATAGACTGGATGATAATGAGATATAAAATATATATATATCACTACTGCAGCCGTACAGGTATATATTATATAATGACGGACCTGCGGGACACTGTCAGCTCAGCACTGCAGACTCCTAAAGTAAGCTACAAGTAGTATCAAGAAGATAGAAAAAAAAAAAACACCACAGGTAGGTGGTATACAATTATGGATGGACGAGCGACTGCCGACACAGAGGTAGCTACAGCCGTTGACTACCGTACTGCGTCTGCTGCTAATATAGACTGGATGATAATGAGATATAAAATATATATATATCACTACTGCAGCCGGACAGGTATATATTATATAATGACAGACCTGCTGGACACTGTCAGCTCAGCACTGCAGACTCCTAAAGTAAGCTACTAGTAGTATCAAGAAGATAAAAAAAAAAAAAACACCACAGGTAGGTGGTATACAATTATGGATGGACGAGCGACTGCCGACACAGAGGTAGCTACAGCAGTGGACTACCGTACTGCATCTGCTGCTAATATAGACTGGATGATAATGAGATATAAAATATATATATATCACTACTGCAGCCGGACAGGTATATATTATATAATGACGGACCTGCTGGACACTGTCAGCTCAGCACTGCAGACTCCTAAAGTAAGCTACTAGTATCAAGAAGATAGAAAAAAACAAAACACCACGGGTAGGTGGTATACAATTATGGATGGACGAGCGACTGCCGACACAGAGGTAGCTACAGCCGTGGACTACCATACTGCGTCTGCTGCTAATATAGACTGGATGATAATGAGATATAAAATATATATATATCACTACTGCAGCCGGACAGGTATATATTATATAATGACGGACCTGCTGGACACTGTCAGCTCAGCACTGCAGACTCCTAAAGTAAGCTACTAGTATCAACAAGTTAGAAAAAAAAACAAAACACCACGGGTAGGTGGTATACAATTATGGATGGACGAGCGACTGCCGACACAGAGGTAGCTACAGCCGTGGACTACCGTACTGCGTCTGCTGCTAATATAGACTGGATGATAATGATATAAAAAATATATATATATCACTACTGCAGCCGGACAGGTATATATTATATAATGACGGACCTGCTGGACACTGTCAGCTCAGCACTGCAGACTCCTAAAGTAAGCTACTAGTATCAAGAAGATAGAAAGAAAAAAAAATACCACGGGTAGGTGGTATACAATTATGGATGGACGAGCGACTGCCGACACAGAGGTAGCTACAGCCGTGGACTACCGTACTGCGTCTGCTGCAGTGCTAATATAGACTGGATGATAATGATATAAAAAATATATATATATCACTACTGCAGCCGGACAGGTATATATTATATAATGACGGACCTGCTGGACACTGTCAGCAGAATGCGTTTATAGAATAAAAACACCACACGACGAGTGTTTAACTTTTTCAGGCAGACAATCACAATATACTGGTGGTCAGTGGTCACTGGTCAGTCACACTGGCAGTGGCACTCTGGCAGCAAAAGTGTGCACTGTTAAAATATGTACTCCTGCTATAACTGCTCCCCAGTCTCCCCCACAATTAAGCTGTGTGAGCAGTGAGCACTCAGCACAGTCAGATATACAGTATTACATAGATGATGCAGCACACTGAGGGCACACTGAGGCTGAGCACAGATATGGTATGTGACTGTGTCACACTGTGTATCGTTTTTTTTCAGGCAGAGAACGGATTAATTAAACTGGTGGTCACTGGTCACACTATCAGCAAGTAGTACTCCTAATATGCTCCCCAAAATTAGTAAATCAAGTGTCTCTACTACTCTCTAGTCTACTCTAAACGGAGAGGACGCCAGCCACGTCCTCTCCCTATCAATCTCAATGCACGTGTGAAAATGGCGGCGACGCGCGGCTCCTTATATAGAATCCGAGTCTCGCGATAGAATACGAGCCTCGCGAGAATCCGACAGCGGGATGATGACGTTCGGGCGCGCTCGGGTTAGCCGAGCAAGGCGGGAAGATCCGAGTCTGCCTCGGACCCGTGTAAAAAGCGTGAAGTTCGGGGGGGTTCGGTTTCCGAGAAACCGAACCCGCTCATCACTAAAAAACACACCCGAATCCGACAAAAAATTTTCAGGGATGTTTTGCCAAAACGCATCCGAATCCAAAACACAGCCGCGGAACCGAATCCAAAACCAAAACACAAAACCCGAAAAATTTCCGGTGCACATCATTAATATATATATATATATATATATATATACACTCATATATGTCTTATTTTATTATTTCTATAAATATTATGGCCCTCATTCCGAGTTGATCGGTCGCAAGGCGAATTTAGCAGAGTTACACACGCTAAGCCGCCGCCTACTGGGAGTGAATCTTAGCTTCTTAAAATTGCGACCGATGTATTCGCAATATTGCGATTACTAACTACTTAGCAGTTTCAGAGTAGCTCCAGACTTACTCTGCCTGTGCGATCAGTTCAGTGCTTGTCGTTCCTGGTTGACGTCACAAACACACCCAGCGTTCGCCCAGGCACTCCCACCGTTTCTCCGGCCACTCCTGCGTTTTTTCCGGAAACGGTAGCGTTTTCAGCCACACGCCCCTGAAACGCCGTGTTTCCGCCCAGTAACACCCATTTCCTGTCAATCACATTACGATCGCCGGAGCGAAGAAAAAGCCGTGAGTAAAAATACTTTCTTCATAGTAAAGTTACTTGGCGCAGTCGCAGTGCGAACTTTGCGCATGCGTACTAAGCGGATTTTCACTGCGATGCGATGAAAAAGAACGAGCGAACAACTCGGAATGAGGGCCTATATTCTATTTACTGCCGACACTTTATGAGATCCTTATTTTTACAGTATGGTCCCATTCATTTTATGATTTGCCAGCCTGAAAATATTTATTTTAACCACATTACCCCCATTTATGCATTTGAGATATTGGGGGTCATTCCAAGTTGTTCGCTCGCTAGCTGCCTTTAGCAGCATTGCACACGCTAGGCCGCCACCCTCTGGGAGTGTATCTTCGCTTAGCAGAATAGCGAACGAAAGATGAGCAGAATTGCTAATAAATAATTCTTTGCAGTTTCTGAGTAGCTCCAGACCTACTCCTAGATTGCGATCACCTCAGTCCGTTTAGTTTCTAGTTTGACGTCACAAACACGCCCTGCGTTTGGCCAGCCACTCCCCCGTTTCCCCAGCCACTCCCGCGTTTTTTCCTGACACGCCTGCGTTTTTTTTAGAGATGAGCGGGTTCGGTTCCTCGGAATCCGAACCCGCCCGAACTTCATTTTTTTTTACACGGGGCCGAGCGACTCGGATCTTCCCGCCTTGCTCGGTTAAACCGAGCGCGCCTGAACGTCATCATCCCGCTGTCGGATTCTCGCGAGGCTCGGATTCTATCGCGAGACTCGGATTCTATATAAGGAGCCGCGCGTCACCGCCATTTTCACACGTGCATTGAGATTCATAGGGAGAGGACGTGGCTGGCGTCCTCTCCGTTTATAGAGAAGAGAGTGAGACTAGAGTAGAGAGAGACACAGTAGTAATTTTGGGGAGCATTAGGAGGAGTACTACTACTTGCTGAAGTGATAGATAGTGGGACTGTATAATATATATCTGACTTGTGGGGGAGACACTGACAGTGGGGAGCAGTTAGAGTCTGAGAGCAGGACTCAGGAGTACATATAACGTACAGTGCACACTTTTGCTGCCAGAGTGCCACACTGCCATTGTGACCACACTGACCACCAGTATAATATATATTGTGATTGTCTGCTTAGGAGTACTACTTGCAAGTTGCTGATAGTGTGACCAGTGACCTGACCACCAGTTTAATAATCACCACCAGTTTAATATATATATATATATATATATATATAATTGTATATAATATATATATAATATTGTATACCACCTACCCGTTTTTTTTTTCTTTCTTTCTTCTTCTTTATACATGCTACTATAGTAGCTTACTGTAGCAGTCTGCGGTGCTGCTGAGCTGACAGTGTCCAGCAGGTCCGTCATCAGTCATTACATAATAAATATATATACCTGTCCGGCTGCAGTACTAGTGATATTATATATATATATATATATATTGATTTCATCTCATTATCATCCAGTCTATATTAGCAGCAGACACAGTACGGTAGTCCACGGCTGTAGCTACCTCTGTGTCGGCAGTCGCTCGTCCATCCATAATTGTATACCACCTACCCGTGGTTTTTTTTTTTTCTTTCTTCTTTATACATACTACTATAGTAGCTTACTGTAGCAGTCTGCGGTGCTGCTGAGCTGACAGTGTCCAGCAGGTCCGTCATCAGTCATTACATAATAAATATATCTACCTGTCCGGCTGCAGTACTAGTGTGATATTATATATATATATATTGATTTCATCTCATTAACATCCAGTCTATATTAGCAGCAGACACAGTACGGTAGTCCACGGCTGTAGCTACCTCTGTGTCGGCAGTCGCTCGTCCATCCATAATTGTATACCACCTACCGGTGGTTTTTTTTTTTCTTCTTTATACATACTACTATAGTAGCTTACTGTAGCAGTCTGCGGTGCTGCTGAGCTGACAGTGTCCAGCAGGTCCGTCATCAGTCATTACATAATAAATATATCTACCTGTCCGGCTGCAGTACTAGTGTGATATTATATATATATATATATTGATTTCATCTCATTATCATCCAGTCTATATTAGCAGCAGACACAGTACGGTAGTCCACGGCTGTAGCTACCTCTGTGTCGGCAGTCGCTCGTCCATCCATAATTGTATACCACCTACCCGTGGTTTTTTTTTCTTTCTTCTTTATACATACTACTATAGTAGCTTACTGTAGCAGTCTGCGGTGCTGCTGAGCTGACAGTGTCCAGCAGGTCCGTCATCAGTCATTACATAATAAATATATCTACCTGTCCGGCTGCAGTACTAGTGTGATATTATATATATATATATTGATTTCATCTCATTATCATCCAGTCTATATTAGCAGCAGACACAGTACGGTAGTCCACGGCTGTAGCTACCTCTGTGTCGGCAGTCGCTCGTCCATCCATAATTGTATACCACCTACCCGTGGTTTTTTTTTTTCTTTCTTCTTTATACATACTACTATAGTAGCTTACTGTAGCAGTCTGCGGTGCTGCTGAGCTGACAGTGTCCAGCAGGTCCGTCATCAGTCATTACATAATAAATATATCTACCTGTCCAGCTGCAGTACTAGTGTGATATTATATATATATATATATATATATTGATTTCATCTCATTATCATCCAGTCTATATTAGCAGCAGACACAGTACGGTAGTCCACGGCTGTAGCTACCTCTGTGTCGGCAGTCGCTCGTCCATCCATAATTGTATACCACCTACCCGTGGTTTTTTTTTTCTTTCTTCTTTATACATACTACTATAGTAGCTTACTGTAGCAGTCTGCGGTGCTGCTGAGCTGACAGTGTCCAGCAGGTCCGTCATCAGTCATTACATAATAAATATATCTACCTGTCCGGCTGCAGTACTAGTGTGATATTATATATATATATATTGATTTCATCTCATTATCATCCAGTCTATATTAGCAGCAGACACAGTACGGTAGTCCACGTCTGTAGTTACCTCTGTGTCGGCAGTCGCTCGTCCATCCATAGCTTACTCACACAGCTACCTCATTGCGCCTCTTTTTTTCTTTGCGTCATGTGCTGTTTGGGGAGTGTTTTTTGGAAGGGCCATCCTGCGTGACACTGCAGTGACACTCCTAGATGGGCCCGGTGTTTGTGTCGGCCACTAGGGTCGCTTATCTTACTCACACAGCTACCTCATTGCGCCTATTTTTTTCTTTGCGTCATGTGCTGTTTGGGGAGTGTTTTTTGGAAGGGCTATCCTGCGTGACACTGCAGTGCCACTCCTAGATGGGCCCGGTATTTGTGTCGGCCACTAGGGTCGCTTAGCTTAGTCATCCAGCGACCTCGGTGCAAATTTTAGGACTAAAAATAATATTGTGAGGTGTGAGGTATTCAGAATAGACTGAAAATGAGTGGAAATTATGGTTTTTGAGGTTAATAATACTTTGGGATCAAAATGACCCCCAAATTCTATGATTTAAGCTGTTTTTTAGTGTTTTTTGAAAAAAACACCCAAATCCAAAACACACCCGAATCCGACAAAAAAAATTCTGTGAGGTTTTGCCAAAACGCGGTCGAACCCAAAACACGGCCGCAGAACCGAACCCAAAACCAAAACACAAAACCCGAAAAATTTCAAGTGCACATCTCTAGTTTTTTTGCGAACGCCGGGAAAATGCTGAGTTGCCGCCCAGAAACGCCCCTTTTCTGTCAATCATTCACCGATCAGCAGTGCGACTGAAAAGCACTGCACAAACACCAGCAAAACTGCTAAGTTTTGTGTTAAATAACTTAGCGCATGTGCGCTGCGTACCATGGGGGTAATTCTAAGTTGATCGCAGCAGGATTTGTGGCCATTGATAAATCTGATAAATCTGAACACAGCCCCCACCTCATATTTACAGTTTGTTATAGTAAGCAGTGGCATCACAACGTGGGTGCGGGAGGTGCGGCCCGCACCTGGTGTCACCCGCCGAGGGGTGACACCAAAATGCCGGCTCCTGCTCAGTGACAGGAGCCGGGTGCTGCACTGTAACATTATGTGCAGCACCTGGCTCCTGTCCCTGTGTAGGAGCCGGCACTGCATTCCGCCTGTGCACGAGAGACTTGCCGCAGCTTCACCCGCCGGCAGCGCCGCACACTCATCGGACATAGGTGAGAGACTCAGGAGCCCCAGGCTGCAGGCTTAGGAGGGGGGGAGGGGTGGGATGGGGGAGGAAGGGACAGAGTGGGCAGGTATGAGGGATAGAGGCACTTCCCGGGGGGGCAGCCAACATCTTCTTAACCCCCTGGAGTGCCGAAAACGGGGGTCCGCCTGCGAGGCCACGCCCCCTTATGCTAGGCCACCCCCCCGTTTCGCGACCTCCCGCACCGGGTGTCACCAGGGGCAGTGACGCCCCTGATAGTAAGTATATATAAAGCAGGACATGGATCCTTACTAAAGATAAGCGGGCCTGGTTCTCAGAGATCCGAGACCACCTGAACTTCCGGGATTGGGGAGATTTGAGACACAGCTTGGATCTCTCTACCTGCCCTGGATCACTCCCCCGGGCAAAACCACGACATCCCACTGTCAGATCTTGCAGATTTGCCTGGGCGCAAATTTGCAAAGTCCCATTGAAAACAATGGGCTTACCGCTGATTGGCTGAGAGAACTGTCTCTCACAGATCTTAGCCAATCAGCGTTAACACATTGAATTGAATGGGACTTCGAAAAAAGAACGTGCCCCAGTTGCCACCCATCCTCCTGCATAGACTCCACCGCCACTCCCACTGCAGATGCTGCCGCCCCCCCATGCTGCCGGCATCCCCACAGTGAGGACACCGCCAACACTCCCGTACAGAAGACACTGCCAGCACCCCTGCTCTGCCGGCACACCTGGCACCCCCGCACTCCCGACACCCCCACACTGAGGAAACTGTCGACACCCCTACACTGCTGATACCACAATCAACCCTGAATGAAGGACACCGACAGCACCCCTGCACTGCTGCCCCCCTGCACTGAGGACCCCAACGGCACACCCAAACTGAGGCAACCTATGGCAGCCACGCACTAACACTGCCGGCACTGCTGGCACCACTGCTATGCCAACACCGCCAGCACTCCTGCACTGAGGACACTGCAAACTTGTCGACACCACCGGGATCCCTGTACCGAGGACACACCATCGCCCCCCCGCAGTGAGGACACAGCTGGCATTTCCGACTCCACTGTCACAGTAAGTGCACTATTGATGTATCCAACCTACACTGTATCCAACCTACACTGTGGTCATCCCACACTATATTCCACACTGTATCCGGCCTGCCCCGTATCCGACCCGCACTGTATCCAACCTACACTGTGGTCTTCCCAAACTATATTCCACACTGTATCCGGCCTACCCTGTATCCGACCCGTACTCTATCCAACCTACACTGTGGTCATCCCACACTAAATTCCACACTGTATCCGCCCCACCCCGTATCCGATCCGCACTGTATCCAACCTACACTGTGGCCATCCCACACTAAATTCCACACTGTATCCGGCCTACCCTGTATCCGACTCGCACTGTATCCAACCTACACTGTGGTCATCCCACACCATATTCCACACTGTATCCGGCCTGCCCTGTATCCGACCCACTCCAACCTACACAGTGGTCATCCCACACTATATTCCACACTGTATCTGGCCTGCCCTGTATCCGAACCGCACTGTATCCAACCTGCACTGTGGTCATCCCGCACTATATTCCACACTGTATCCGACCTGCCCTGTATCCGACCCGCACTGTATCCAACATACACTGTGGTCATCCCACACTATATTCCACACTGTATCCGACCTGCACCGTATCCAACCCGCACTGTATCCAACCTACACTGTGGCCATCCCACACTATATTCCACACTGTATCCGACCCGCCCTGTATCCGACCCGCACTGTATCCAACCTACACTGTGGTCATCCCACACTATATTCCACACTGTATCCGGCCTGCCCCGTATCCAACCCGCACTGTATCAAACCTACACTGTGGTTATCCCACACTATATTCCACACTGTATCCGGCCTGCCCTGTATCCGACCCACACTCTATCCAACCTACAGTGTGGTCATCCCACACTATATTGCACACTGTATCCGACCCGCCCTGTATCCGACCCGCACTGTATCCAACCTACACTGTGGTCATCCCACACTATATTCCACACTGTATCCGGCCTGCCCCGTATCCAACCCGCACTGTATCCAACCTACACTGTGGTCATCCCACACTATATTCCACACTGTATCCGGCCTGCCCTGTATCAAACCCGCACTGTATCAAACCTACACTGTGGTCATCCCACAATATATTCCACACTGTATCAGGCCTACCCTGTATCCGACTCTTTCTCTATCCAACCTACACTGTGGTCATCCCGCACTAAATTCCACACTGTATCCGACCCACCCCGTATCCGATCCGCACTGTGTCCAACATACACTGTGGTCATCCCACACTATATTCCACACTGTATCTGGCCTACCCTGTATCCGACCCGTACTGTATCTAACCTTCACTGTGGTCATCCCGCACTTTATTCCACACTGTATCCGGCCTACCCTGTATCCGACCTGTACTGTATCCAACCTACACTGTGGTCATCCCACACTATATCCAGCCTGCACTGTATCCGATCCGCACTGTATCCAACCTACACTGTGGTCATCCTGCACTATATTCCACTCTGTATCCGACCTGCCTTGTATCCGACCCGCACTGTATCCATATCCAACCTACACTGTGGTCATCCTGCACTATATTCCACTCTGTATCCGAACTGCCCTGTATCCGAACCACACTGTATCCAACCTACACTGTGTTCATCCCGCACTATTTTCCACACTGTGTCCGACCTGCCCTGTATCCGATCCGCACTGTATCCTACCTACACTGTGGTCATCCCACACTATATTCCACACTGTATCCGCCCTGCCCAGTATCCGACCCGCACTGTATCCAACCTACACTGTGGTCATCACGCACTATATTCCACACTGTATCCGACGTGCCCTGTATCCGATCCGCACTGTATCCAACCTACACTGTGGTCATCCCACACTATATTCCACACTGTATCCGCCCTGCCCAGTATCCGACCCGCACTGTATCCAACCTACACTGTGGTCATCCCACACTATATTCCACACTGTATCTGACCTGCCCTGTATCCGACCGCACTGTATCCAACCTACACTGTGGTCATCCCACACTCTATTCCACACTGTATCCGCCCTGCCCAGTATCCGACCCGCACTGTATCCAACCTACACTGTGTTCATCCCACACTATATTCCACACTGTATCTTACCTGCCCTGTATCCGACCCGCACTGTATCCAACCTACACTGTGGTCATCCCGCACTATATTCCACACTGTATCCGACCAGGTTTTCAATCTGATAGCCGCCGCCCAGAGAGAAATTCCGCCCATTGTAAGTCTGTGTACGCCGTGCGAAAAGCTTTGTAAAAGTCAGCTAAGAATCCGTTCACAACTCACTCACCATAGAATGTTTTTTTCCAGTGTGTGCAGTGTGTGCGCAGCCCAGGACTTACTCCTACAGTGCGAAAAAATCAGGCTGATCGGGGCCGGAGCTGACATCACACACCCGCCCTGAAAACGCTTGGGAACGCCTGCGATTTTCCTGCGTTCGTCTAGCGATTAAAAAAGACGCACAATTTTTTTGCAGTTCGGACTCGTGCCTGTGCATGACGATCCATACGCATGCGTTTGATAATCAGAAGCTGTGCGATTTCACGCAACAGCGATCAGGTCTGAATTAGGCGCAATATCCCAGGCTGTATCTGACCAGCACTGTCAACCGCACTGTATCTGACCAGAACTGTCACCCGCACTGTATCTGACCCGCACTGTATCTGACCTGTACTGTGTTCCACACTGTATCCAACCCAAACTATATCCCGCACTGTATCCAATCCCGCACTGTCACCTGCACTGTATCTGACCCGCACTGTATCTGACCTGTACTGTGTTCCACACTGTATCCAACTTAAACTATATCCCGCACTGTATCCGCCCCGCACTGTCACCCGTACTCTATCTGTCCAGTACTGTCACCCGTACTCTATCTGACCCGCACTGTATCTGACCTGTACTGTGTTCCACACTGTATCCAACCCAAACTAAATCCCGCACTGTATCTTATCCCGCACTGTCACCCGCACTCTATCTGACCCGCAATGTATCTGACCTGTACTGTGTTCCACACTGTATCCAACCCAAACTATATATCCTGCACTCTATCTGACCCGCACTGTCACCCGTACTTTATCTGACCCGCACTGTATCTGAGCTCTACTGTGTTTCACACTGTATCCAACCCAAACTATATCCCGCACTGTATCCGACGCGCACTGTCACCCGCACTCTATCTGATCCGCACTGTATCTAACCTGTACTGTGTTCCACACTGTATCCAACCCAAACTATATCCCGCACTGTATCCGACCCGCACTGTCACCCGCACTCTATCTGACCCGCACTGTATCTGACCTGTACTGTGTTCCACACTATATCCAACCCAAACTAAATCCCGCACTGTATCCTACCCGCACTGTCACCCGCACTCTATCTGACCAGCACTGTCACCCGCACTCTATCTGACCAGTACTGTCACCCGCACTCTATCTGACCCACACTGTATCCGACCCGCACTGTCACCTGCACTCTATCTGACCTGCACTGTATCTGACCTGTACTGTCACCCACACTCTATCTGATCCGCACTGTATCTGACCTGTACTGTGTTCCACACTGTATCCAACCTAAACTGTATCCCGCACTGTATCTGAACCGCACTGTTACCCGCACTCTATCTGACCCGCACTCTATCTAACCTGTACTGTGTTCCACACTGAATCCATCCCAAACTGTATCCCACACTGTATCCGACCCACACTGTCACCCGCACTCTATCTGAACCGCACTGTATCTGACCTGTACTGTGTTCCACACTGTATCCAACCAAACATTATCCCGTACTGTATCCGACCAGAACTGTCACCCGCACTCTATCTGACGCGCACTGTATCTGACCTGTACTGTGTTCCACACTGTATCCAACCTAAACTATATACTGCACTGTATCCGACCCGCACTGTCACCCGCACTCTATCTGACCCGCACTCTATCTGAACCGCACTGTTTCCGACCCACACTGTCACCTGCACTCTATCTGACCAGCACTGTATCTGACCTGTACTGTGTTCCCCACTGTATCCAATCCAAACTATATCCCGCACTGTATCCGACTCGCACTGTCACCCGCACTCTATCTGACCCGCACTGTCAACCGCACTGTACCTGACCTGTACTGTGTTCCACACTGTATCCAACCCAAACTATATCCCGCACTGTATCCGACTCGCACTGTCACCCGCACTCTATCTGACCCGCACTTTCACCCGCACTCTATCTGACCCACACTGTACCTGACCTGTACTGTGTTCCACACTGTATCCAACCCAAACTATATCCCGCACTGTTTCCGACTCGCACTGTCACCCGCACTCTATCTGACCCGCACTTTCACCCGCACTCTATCTCACCCACACTGTATCCGACCCGCACTGTCACCTGCACTCTATCTGACCTGCACTGTATCTGACCTGTACTGTCACCCGCACTCTATCTGAACCGCACTGTATCTGACCTGTACTGTGTTCCACACTGTTTCCAACCCAAACTTTATATCGCACTGTATCTGAACCGCACTGTCACCCGCACTCTATCTGACCTGTACTGTGTTCCACACTGTATCCATCCCAAACTGTATCCCGCACTGTATCCGACACACACTGTCACCCGCACTCTATCTGAACCGCACTGTATCTGACCTGTACTGTGTTCCACACTGTATCCAACCCAAACTATATCCCGCACTGTATCCGAGCCGCACTGTCACCCGCACTCTATCTGACCCGCACTGTATCTGACCAGTACTGTGTTCCACACTGTATCAAACCCAAACTATATCCCGCACTGTATCCGAACCGCACTGTCACCCGCACTTTATCTGACCCGCACTGTATCTGACCTGTACTGTGTTCCACACTGTATCCAACCCAAACTATATACCGCACTGTATCCGACCAGCACTTTCACCCGCACTCTATCTGACCAGCACTGTAACCCGCACTCTATCTGACCCTGACTGTATCCGACCCACACTGTCACCTGCACTCTATCTGACCTGCACTCTATCTGACCTGTACTGTGGTCCCCACTGTATCCAACCCAAACTATATCCCACACTGTATCCGAACCGCACTGTCACCCGCACTCTATAAGACTCGCACTGTACCTGACCTGTACTGTGTTCCACACTGTATCCAACCCAAACTATAACCCGCACTGTATCCGACCCGCACTGTCACCCGCACTCAATCTGACCCGCACTGTACCTGACCTGTACTGTGTTCCACACTGTGTCCATCCCAAACTGTATCCCACACTGTATCCGACCCACACTGTCACCCGCACTCTATCTGATCCGCACTGTACCTGACCTGTACTGTGTTCCACACTGTATGCAACCCAAACTAAATTCTGCACTGTATCCGACCCGCACTGTCACCCGCACTCTATCAGACCAGCACTGTCACCCGCACTCTATCTCACCCACACTGTATCCGACCCGCACTGTCACCTGCACTCTATCTGACCTGCACTGTATCTGACCTGTACTGTCACCCGCACTGTATCTGAACCGCACTGTATCTGACCTGTACTGTGTTCCACACTGTATCCATCCTAAACTATATCCCACACTGTATCCGACCCGCACTGTCACCCGCACTCAATCTGACCCGCACTGTACCTGACCTGTACTGTGTTCCACACTGTGTCCATCCCAAACTGTATCCCACACTGTATCCGACCCACACTGTCACCCGCACTCTATCTGACCCGCACTGTACCTGACCTGTACTGTGTTCCACACTGTATCCAACCCAAACTAAATTCTGCACTGTATCCGACCCGCACTGTCACCCGCACTCTATCAGACCAGCACTGTCACCCGCACTCTATCTGACCCACACTGTATCCGACCCGCGCTGTCACCTGCACTCTATCTGACCTGCACTGTATCTGACCTGTACTGTCACCCGCACTGTATCTGAACCGCACTGTATCTGACCTGTACTGTGTTCCACACTGTATCCATCCTAAACTATATCCCACACTGTATCTGACCCGCACTGTCACCCGCACTCAATCTGACCCGCACTGTACCTGACCTGTACTGTGTTCCACACTGTGTCCATCCCAAACTGTATCCCACACTGTATCCGACCCGCACTGTCACCCGCACTCAATCTGACCCGCACTGTACCTGACCTGTACTGTGTTCTACACTGTGTCCATCCCAAACTGTATCCCACACTGTATCCGACCCACACTGTCACCCGCACTCTATCTGATCCGCACTGTACCTGACCTGTACTGTGCTCCACACTGTATCCAACCCAAACTAAATTCTGCACTGTATCCGAACCGCACTGTCACCCGCACTCTATCTGTCCAGTACTGTCACCCGCACTCTATCTGACCCGCACTGTATCTGACCTGTACTGTGTTCCACACTGTATCAAACCCAAACTATATCCCGCACTGTATCCGAGCCGCACTGTCACCCGCACTTTATCCGACCCACACTGTCACCCGCACTCTATCTGACCTGCACTGTATCTGACCTGTACTGTGTTCCCCACTGTATCCAACCCAAAATATATCCCGCACTGTATCCGACCCGCACTGTCATCTGCACTCTATCTGTTCTGCACTGTACCTGACCTGTACTGTGTTCCACACTGTATCCAACCCAAACTAAATTCTGCACTGTATCCGACCCGCACTGTCACCCGCACTCTATCTGACCAGCACTGTCACCCGCACTCTATCTGACCCACACTGTATCCGACCCGCACTGTCACCTGCACTCTATCTGACCTGCACTGTATCTGACCTGTACTGTCATCCGCACTGTATCTGAACTGCACTGTATCTGACCTGTACTGTGTACCACACTGTATCCATCCTAAACTGTATACTGCACTGTATCTGAGCCGCACTGTCACCCGCACTCAATATGACCTGCACTCTATCTGACCTGTACTGTGTTCCACACTGTGTCCATCCCAAACTGTATCCCACACTGTATCCGACCCAAACTGTCACCCGCACTCTATCTGAACCGCACTGTATCTGACCTGTACTGTGTTCCACACTGTATCCAACCAAACATTATCCCGTACTGTATCCGACCAGAACTGTCACCCGCACTCTATCTGACGCGCACTGTATCTGACCTGTACTGTGTTCCACACTGTATCCAACCTAAACTATATACTGCACTGTATCCGACCCGCACTGTCACCCGCACTCTATCTGACCCGCACTCTATCTGAACCGCACTGTTTCCGACCCACACTGTCACCTGCACTCTATATGACCTGCACTGTATCTGACCTGTACTGTGTTCCCCACTGTATCCAATCCAAACTATATCCCGCACTGTATCCGACTCGCACTGTCACCCGCACTCTATCTGACCCGCACTGTCAACCGCACTGTACCTGACCTGTACTGTGTTCCACACTGTATCCAACCCAAACTATATCCCACACTGTATCCGACTCGCACTGTCACCCGCACTCTATCTGACCCGCACTTTCACCCGCACTCTATCTGACCCACACTGTACCTGACCTGTACTGTGTTCCACACTGTATCCAACCCAAACTATATCCCGCACTGTATCCGACTCGCACTGTCACCCGCACTCTATCTGACCCGCACTTTCACTCGAACTCTATCTCACCCACACTGTATCCGACCCGCACTGTCACCTGCACTCTATCTGACCTGCACTGTATCTGACCTGTACTGTCACCCGCACTCTATCTGAACCGCACTGTATCTGACCTGTACTGTGTTCCACACTGTTTCCAACCCAAACTTTATCCCGCACTGTATCTGAACCGCACTGTCACCCGCACTCTATCTGACCTGTACTGTGTTCCACACTGTATCCATCCCAAACTGTATCCCGCACTGTATCCGACACACACTGTCACCCGCACTCTATCTGAACCGCACTGTATCTGACCTGTACTGTGTTACACATTGTATCCAACCCAAACTATATCCCGCACTGTATCCGAGCCGCACTGTCACCCGCACTCTATCTGACCCGCACTGTATCTGACCTGTACTGTGTTCCACACTGTATCCAACCCAAACTATATCCCGCCCTGTTTCCGAACTGCACTGTCACCCGCACTCTATCTGACCCGCACTGTATCTGACCTGTACTGTGTTCCACACTGTATCAAACCCAAACTATATCCCGCACTGTATCCGATCCGCACTGTCACCCGCACTCTATCTGACCTGCACTCTATCTGACCTGTACTGTGTTCCACACTATATCCAACCCAAACTAAATCCCGCACTGTATCCTACCCGCACTGTCACCCGCACTCTATCTGACCAGCACTGTCACCCGCACTCTATCTGACCAGTACTGTCACCCGCACTCTATCTGACCCACACTGTATCCGATCCGCACTGTCACCTGCACTCTATCTGACCTGCACTGTATCTGACCTGTACTGTCACCCACACTCTATCTGATCCGCACTGTATCTGACCTGTACTGTGTTCCACACTGTATCCAACCTAAACTGTATCCCGCACTGTATCTGAACCGCACTGTTACCCGCACTCTATCTGACCCGCACTCTATCTGACCTGTACTGTGTTCCACACTGAATCCATCCCAAACTGTATCCCACACTGTATCCGACCCACACTGTCACCCGCACTCTATCTGAACCGCACTGTATCTGACCTGTACTGTGTTCCATACTGTATCCAACCAAACATTATCCCGTACTGTATCCGACCAGAACTGTCACCCGCACTCTATCTGACGCGCACTGTATCTGACCTGTACTGTGTTCCACACTGTATCCAACCTAAACTATATACTGCACTGTATCCGACCCGCACTGTCACCCGCACTCTATCTGACCCGCACTCTATCTGAACCGCACTGTTTCCGACCCACACTGTCACCTGCACTCTATCTGACCTGCACTGTATCTGACCTGTACTGTGTTCCCCACTGTATCCAATCCAAACTATATCCCGCACTGTATCCGACTCGCACTGTCACCCGCCCTCTGACCCCGCACTCTATCTGACCCGCACTGTCAACCGCACTGTACCTGACCTGTACTGTGTTCCACACTGTATTCCAACCCAAACTATATCCCGCACTGTATCCGACTCGCACTGTCACCCGCACTCTATCTGACCCGCACTTTCACCCGCACTCTATCTGACCCACACTGTACCTGACCTGTACTGTGTTCCACACTGTATCCAACCCAAACTATATCCCGCACTGTATCCGACTCGCACTGTCACCCGCACTCTATCTGACCCGCACTTTCACCCGCACTCTATCTCACCCACACTGTATCCGACCCGCACTGTCACCTGCACTCTATCTGACCTGCACTGTATCTGACCTGTACTGTCACCCGCACTCTATCTGAACCGCACTGTATCTGAACCTGTACTGTGTTCCACAGTGTTTCCAACCCAAACTTTATCCCGCACTGTATCTGAACCGCACTGTCACCCCGCACTCTATCTGACCTGTACTGTGTTCCACACTGTATCCATCCCAAACTGTATCCCGCACTGTATCCGACACACACTGTCACCCGCACTCTATCTGAACCGCACTGTATCTGACCTGTACTGTGTTCCACACTGTATCCAACCCAAACTATATCCCGCACTGTATCCGACCCGCACTGTCACCCGCACTCTATCTGACCCGCACTGTATCTGACCAGTACTGTGTTCCACACTGTATCAAACCCAAACTATATCCCGCACTGTAATCCGAACCGCACTGTCACCCGCACTTTATCTGACCCGCACTGTATCTGACCTGTACTGTGTTCCACACTGTATCCAACCCAAACTATATACCGCACTGTATCCGACCAGCACTTTCACCCCGCACTCTATCTGACCAGCACTGTAACCCGCACTCTATCTGACCCTGACTGTATCCGACCCACACTGTCACCTGCACTCTATCTGACCTGCACTCTATCTGACCTGTACTGTGGTCCCCACTGTATCCAACCCAAACTATATCCCACACTGTATCCGAACCGCACTGTCACCCCGCACTCTATAAGACTCGCACTGTACCTGACCTGTACTGTGTTCCACACTGTATCCAACCCAAACTATATCCTGCACTGTATCCGACCCGCACTGTCACCCGCACTCAATCTGACCCGCACTGTACCTGACCTGTACTGTGTTCCACACTGTGTCCATCCCAAACTGTATCCCACACTGTATCCGACCCACACTGTCACCCGCACTCTATCTGATCCGCACTGTACCTGACCTGTACTGTGTTCCACACTGTATGCAACCCAAACTAAATTCTGCACTGTATCCGACCCGCACTGTCACCCGCACTCTATCAGACCCAGCACTGTCACCCGCACTCTATCTCACCCACACTGTATCCGACCAGCACTTTCACCCGCACTCTATCTGACCAGCACTGTAACCCCGCACTCTATCTGACCCTGACTGTATCCGACCCACACTGTCACCTGCACTCTATCTGACCCTGCACTCTATCTGACCTGTACTGTGGTCCCCACTGTATCCAACCCAAACTATATCCCACACTGTATCCGAACCGCACTGTCACCCGCACTCTATAAGACTCGCACTGTACCTGACCTGTACTGTGTTCCACACTGTATCCAACCCAAACTATAACCCGCACTGTATCCGACCCGCACTGTCACCCGCACTCAATCTGACCCCGCACTGTACCTGACCTGTACTGTGTTCCACACTGTGTCCATCCCAAACTGTATCCCACACTGTATCCGACCCACACTGTCACCCGCACTCTATCTGATCCGCACTGTACCTGACCTGTACTGTGTTCCACACTGTATGCAACCCAAACTAAATTCTGCACTGTATCCGACCCGCACTGTCACCCGCACTCTATCAGACCAGCACTGTCACCCGCACTCTATCTCACCCACACTGTATCCGACCCCGCACTGTCACCTGCACTCTATCTGACCTGCACTGTATCTGACCTGTACTGTCACCCCGCACTGTATCTGAACCGCACTGTATCTGACCTGTACTGTGTTCCACACTGTATCCATCCTAAACTATATCCCACACTGTATCCGACCCGCACTGTCACCCGCACTCAATCTGACCCGCAACTGTACCTGACCTGTACTGTGTTCCACACTGTGTCCATCCCAAACTGTATCCCACACTGTATCCGACCCACACTGTCACCCGCACTCTATCTGACCCGCACTGTACCTGACCTGTACTGTGTTCCACACTGTATCCAACCCAAACTAAATTCTGCACTGTATCCGACCCGCACTGTCACCCGCACTCTATCAGACCAGCACTGTCACCCGCACTCTATCTGACCCACACTGTATCCGACCCGCGCTGTCACCTGCACTCTATCTGACCTGCACTGTATCTGACCTGTACTGTCACCCGCACTGTATCTGAACCGCACTGTATCTGACCTGTACTGTGTTCCACACTGTATCCATCCTAAACTATATCCCACACTGTATCTGACCCCGCACTGTCACCCGCACTCAATCTGACCCGCACTGTACCTGACCTGTACTGTGTTCCACACTGTGTCCATCCCAAACTGTATCCCACACTGTATCCGACCCGCACTGTCACCCGCACTCAATCTGACCCGCACTGTACCTGACCTGTACTGTGTTCTACACTGTGTCCATCCCAAACTGTATCCCACACTGTATCCGACCCACACTGTCACCCCGCACTCTATCTGATCCGCACTGTACCTGACCTGTACTGTGCTCCCACACTGTATCCAACCCAAACTAAATTCTGCACTGTATCCGAACCGCACTGTCACCCGCACTCTATCTGTCCAGTACTGTCACCCGCACTCTATCTGACCCGCACTGTATCTGACCTGTACTGTGTTCCACACTGTATCAAACCCAAACTATATCCCGCACTGTATCCGAGCCGCACTGTCACCCGCACTTTATCCGACCCACACTGTCACCCGCACTCTATCTGACCTGCACTGTATCTGACCTGTACTGTGTTCCCCACTGTATCCAACCCAAAATATATCCCGCACTGTATCCGACCCGCACTGTCATCTGCACTCTATCTGTTCTGCACTGTACCTGACCTGTACTGTGTTTCACACTGTATCCAACCCAAACTAAATTCTGCACTGTATCCGACCCGCACTGTCACCCGCACTCTATCTGACCAGCACTGTCACCCGCACTCTATCTGACCCACACTGTATCCGACCCGCACTGTCACCTGCACTCTATCTGACCTGCACTGTATCTGACCTGTACTGTCATCCGCACTGTATCTGAACTGCACTGTATCTGACCTGTACTGTGTACCACACTGTATCCATCCTAAACTGTATACTGCACTGTATCTGAGCCGCACTGTCACCCGCACTCAATATGACCTGCACTCTATCTGACCTGTACTGTGTTCCACACTGTGTCCATCCCAAACTGTATCCCACACTGTATCCGACCCCAAACTGTCACCCGCACTCTATCTGAACCGCACTGTATCTGACCTGTACTGTGTTCCACACTGTATCCAACCAAACATTATCCCGTACTGTATCCGACCAGAACTGTCACCCCGCACTCTATCTGACGCGCACTGTATCTGACCTGTACTGTGTTTCCACACTGTATCCAACCTAAACTATATACTGCACTGTATCCGACCCGCACTGTCACCCGCACTCTATCTGACCCGCACTCTATCTGAACCGCACTGTTTCCGACCCACACTGTCACCTGCACTCTATATGACCTGCACTGTATCTGACCTGTACTGTGTTACCCACTGTATCCAATCCAAACTATATCCCGCACTGTATCCGACTCGCACTGTCACCCGCACCTCTATCTGACCCGCACTGTCAACCCGCACTGTACCTGACCTGTACTGTGTTCCACACTGTATCCAACCCAAACTATATCCCACACTGTATCCGACTCGCACTGTCACCCGCACTCTATCTGACCCGCACTTTCACCCGCACTCTATCTGACCCACACTGTACCTGACCTGTACTGTGTTCCACACTGTATCCAACCCAAACTATATCCCGCACTGTATCCGACTCGCACTGTCACCCGCACTCTATCTGACCCGCACTTTCAACTCGAACTCTATCTCACCCACACTGTATCCGACCCGCACTGTCACCTGCACTCTATCTGACCTGCACTGTATCTGACCTGTACTGTCACCCGCACTCTATCTGAACCGCACTGTATCTGACCTGTACTGTGTTCCACACTGTTTCCAACCCAAACTTTATCCCGCACTGTATCTGAACCGCACTGTCACCCGCACTCTATCTGACCTGTACTGTGTTCCACACTGTATCCATCCCAAAACTGTATCCCCGCACTGTATCCGACACACACTGTCACCCGCACTCTATCTGAACCGCACTGTATCTGACACTGTACTGTGTTACACATTGTATCCAACCCAAACTATATCCCGCACTGTATCCGAGCCGCACTGTCACCCGCACTCTATCTGACCCGCACTGTATCTGACCTGTACTGTGTTCCACACTGTATCCAACCCAAACTATATCCCGCCCTGTTTCCGAACTGCACTGTCACCCGCACTCTATCTGACCCGCACTGTATCTGACCTGTACTGTGTTCCACACTGTAT
>NW_026969854.1:0-24000 GCF_028390025.1 Pseudophryne corroboree
TGGATTTTTGAAAGAAAACAATACTGTCAATATACTATTAAAACAAATTAAAATGGTAAAAGTTATTGTACTTTAAGTAAAAATAAAAGAGCCAAAATATCAATCCCAGTTTTGGATTACTTTAATTAACAAAAAAAAAAAGCATACAGCAGAGGATAGTTTCAATCTGCCTACCTCTGGGTTATGAGCCCAGCATGCTTCCATTGCTGTACTCTGCTGCACATGTAATTGCAAGAGATCCTGAAGCACTCACTCATCATGGGAAAGTACCAATGTGTTTCTTCGTTGGTTGATGGAAGAAACATCTTACAAAAACTCTCCAGATTATTGACTTTTTAAAGTTTTTCTAGGAAACGTTTTAGATGAATGCTTATTAGCCCTTGTCAGTATATACTTTCGCAATGTGTCTCTGTGGCGCAATCAGTTAGTGTGTACGGCTATTAACCAAAAGGTTGGTGGTTCAATCCCACCCAGGTACGTAATTGACCTTGTTATCAGATTTTGGTGATCTTTAAGTAGACAAGTCAAAATTTCAAACCCCCTGTTATGGTGTTGGGTACCTGGCCTTCTCTGATGTAATCAGAGTTAGATTTGATTCAGTGATTTTATAAAAACAGCTAGGAAGCACAATTTAGCAGTGGGTTGCAGAGAAAAAGAAATATGCTGGCAAAAAAATCCATGTGAGTGATTAAACAGCTCTTCATTTTCTGGCTTTATTTTTATGCTAACAAATTTGTTCTCTGAAAAGTGTCCACAAAGCCAAGTCTCTGATTAACACCTTTGAAGGGATGGTTTTTCACCTATTACTAAATTAAACTTGCTTCATTGGAAAGGCAGCAAGATGCATCCTCATTTCAATGTCTACTGAAATAATACAGGTTGACACCAGGAAACATTAACGCCACTGCATCCTTGCTGCTTTCTCATGTGGAAGTCTGTTTAATGTGAAAACAAGGTGATATCTAATTAGCACACAGGTAAGGAATTAAGAAAATCTTTATTTAAGGGTGAAGATGTTTCTCACAAAATCGTTGCCCCAATGCATCATTGAAATTCAAGCTGGAAAGATGATTTTAATATATCACTTGTACATTTTTTGTACACGGGATGATGACGTTCGGGCGCGCTCGGTTTACCCGAGCCATACGGGAGAATCCGAGTATGGCTCGGACCCGTGTAAAAAGGGTGAAGTTCGGGGGGGTTCGGTTTCTGAGAAACCGAACCCGCTCATCACTACTAGAAAGCATGTCATCCAGTGGCGTAACTACTGCCCCCGCAGCTCTCGCGGTGGCTTGGGGGCGAGGGGCTGCGGGGGCGCCACTGATTTAGCGCAGATTGACATGCGGACGAGCGTCCGCATGTCAATCTGCTCTCACTAACCCTCTGCTGCTGTGTTGGAGGGACACGGAGGGCACAGCGCGCGCCTCTTCTGTGTCCCTCCTGGGTCTCCGGCGGGTCTAATAAAGGAAGTGCCGTTCATGAGCTCTGATTGGCTCACGAACCGGCACTTCCTTTAACAGACCCGCCGGAGACCCAGGTGGGACACAGGAGAGGCGCGCGCTGTGCCCTCCGTGTCCCTCCAACACAAAACAGCGCGGGGGGGGGGCACTGGGGGAGCATATGCGGCACAGGGGGAGGGGGCTTATGTGGCACTGGGGGCATATGTGGCACAGGGGGAGGGGGGCTTATGTGGTACTGGGGGCATATGTGGCACTGGGGGGGTATATGTGTACCTGGCCCATGGGGGGGAAGGGGGCTGTATTTGGCACTGGGGGCATGTGAGTACCTGGCACTGTGGGGGAATATCTGGCACTGGGGGCATATGTGGCACTGGGGGGGTATATGTGTACCTGACACATGGGAGGGGGGGGCTATATTTGGCACTGGGGGCATGTGAGTACCTGGCACTGTGGGGGAATATCTTGCACTGGGGGAATATGTGGCACTGGGAGAGCACAGCCCTAGCAACAAGCACTACCCCCTGGCAACGAGCATGACACCCAGTGCATGAAACCCCTGGCAACGAGCATGACACCTTGAGCATGAAAACCCCTGGCACCATGCATGGAACCAAGAGCATGAAACCCCTGGCAACGAGCAGGCAATTTAAAAGTAATTAGAAGCCTTACTGTAGGACTTAATGTGTAATGGGCATTACGATGTGAGGCATAATGTATCACGGACATTGCGGTGTGTGTCATAATGTGTCACAGGCATTACGGTGTGTGGCATACTATAGCACGGGCATTGTGGTATAATGTCTCAGGGGCATTGCAGTGTGGCATAATGTATAACGGGCATTGTGGTGTGTGGCATAGGGTATAACGGGCATTGCAGTATGTGTCACAGGCATTACGGTGTATGGTATACTATATCACGGGCATTGTGATATGTGGTATAATGTCTCAGGGTCATTGCAGTGTGTGGCATAATGTATCACGGACATTGCGGTGTGTGTCATAATGTGTCAGGCATTACGTTGTGTTGTATACTATATCACGAGCATTGTGGTATGTGGTATAATGTCTCAGGGTCATTGCGATTCCTGTCATAATGTGTCACAGGCATTACGGTGTGTGGCATAATGTGTCAGGGGCATTACGGTGTGTGCATTATTGTGTGTGGCATAATGTCTAAGGGCCATTGCAGTATGTGGCATAATGTATACTGGGCATTACTATAAGGAGGAAAAATTACAAATAATGTAAGGGGCATGAATCAGGATTATTTTTCTTTCCTGTGGTGGCTAACGTCTGGGCGTGCAGGTTGCAAAACTGGGGTATGAGGTAGTCTTTTCCTGCAATTCCACGCCCCTTTATGCAAAGCCACACCCATTTCAATGAAGCCCCACCCCTTTTTTGGCTTGGGGAGAAAAAATTCTAGTTACGCCACTGGTGTCATCCCTCCTGAAAAAGAATAACAGGTACCAGCAACTTTGCACAAACACAGGTTACACCGACAAGAGGGAGGTTGGGTCCCTGCATCTCACCTGAAGGGTCTCTTTGTAACATGGCGGTGGGGGAGGTCCACATCACAAGTAGGTCATCATGGTAGAGGGGGGACTGTAGCATCACTTTATACTGGAGAGTGTACTTTGGCCTTGGGAGGGCTACTCCATGAAACCTGTAGAAGAGTGGCTTTGATGAAGTGTAACCTGGGTAAAACTGTGGAATCATGGGTACATTTCTTCCCTCAGCCCAGTACAGACAAATATATTCGGGGGGAAAAGTCAAAATATAATAATGTAAGTCATAAATACAAAAACCAATTAGATAATTACTTCAAATATAAATATATGCTATTAGAAATAAAAAAAACAACAAAAAATTAAAGTATTTAAAATTTCTTGTCAGCTAACGACAGAAAAACCTGGCGCAATGAAATTGTTGAACATCATGTCGAAAAGCACTGATATCAAGTCGACAATCTTCAATTGAATATACTTTTGTCGATATGCCGGGTTTTTAACATTACAGACATTCGACTGTCGAAAAGTGAAAAGTCGAAACTGATCCAATAGTTTTTTTTGTCGTTAAGTGCCGTATTGAATTGTCGAATCCAATTCGACATGGTGTTTTTGTCGAAAAAGCACAGTTTTTCAACAAAAAAAAGGATTCAACACTAATTGAATATACCCCTAAGTGCTTAAACACGGTTCCACAAACCTGCAACATGCAGTACAAAGTGCATTATATTGAAATTATAGGACAAGGTCCAATCTTCAGCTCCCCATGTCCCACGTGGTCTGGAAACACATGCTATTACCCACTGCAAATGACATACAGTATTTGGCAAAAAGCACCTCATGTTTGTAAATCAGCCTTATTGTCTTTAGTTGAACTGCATTTCTGTGTAAAATTTGAGTTTTATCATCTATATATGCTTTAAACGTGTTCCATTAAAATAAACAGGAGCAGTTGCTATGTCCTGAGGGGCATTTTCTGCTTTTTTTTCTAAGTAACTCATGCATGTAATATTATAAGGAGAGGGGTATCTTATGTGACTTGCATGGCAGATCTCTTTGAATAGACAGTTGAATCAGCTGGAGATGAAGGAGTCTTTGGACTTACGCATGGAACCGGATTGAGCCCAGAGATATTTGAATCGGCTGGAACCGAAATAAACTTCAGACAGACGGATGGAACCGGATTGAGTCTGTTAGAACCAAAGTGAGTGGAATCTGAGTGTTCAGCTAGCCCATACTGGACCATGCTTGATGTCAACATGGTGACGCTATCTGATGATGGCAAACAGGAGTTCATGTCTGTATCTGTGGCCCTAAGAACTCCACCTGGGATCTTGGCCCTGGATACTTCCCTTGAAACTGAAAGTCTGGAGACCCTTCCTAAGGTTGACAAATCAGACACTTCTTTTAGGGTTCATAATTCCAGCACCCCTTCTGGGGTTAACAGATCAGAAATTCCTCTTTGGGTAGAAAACTCATATGCCACTTCTAGAGCCTGAACATTGGATACCCCTCCTGGGGTCAGCAAATCAAATGCCTCCTCAGAGGCTGCAGGATCTAATGACCTTTCTGGCTCTGAAAGTTCAGATACCCCTTCTTGGGCTGTGAAAACAGACACCCCTCCTTGGGATGCAGAAACAGACGCCCCTACTTGAGCTGCAGAATTTGACATTCCTTTGGTGATGAAAGTCTTATTTAATATCTTTTGTTTCCCAGAACTGGAAATGGGGCTCCTGGTCACAGAACCCCTATCATAGACTTGGGTTTTTCTTTGATCGACCTTCTTATTGTTCTTGACCGGATCAGAAGGAGCTGAAGACTCCACATAGGAAGGTTTGTAATTACGAATGCTGTGATGTGGAGATTTAACACACTTCCTCGGCTTATGGAGAGAACAGTATTTAATAAAGTGATCAGAACCCCCACAGTAGAAACAGAGTTGAAACTGCATGCAACAACTGTGTTCTTCAGAAAGTCTAGACCGTGGATTACTCCGGAAACTTATCTTTACTTGGTACAAGGGGAAAGGACTTAGGGGGTGATTTAGACTTGATTGGACTAAGGGGGACTTAGGGGGTGATTTAGATCAGATAGTCGCTGCCTATAGGGGAGTGTATTTTTGCTTTGCAAGTGTGTGATCGCATGTGCAGCCGAGCACTACAAAAAAGTTTTGCGCAGTTTCTGAGTTGCTCAGAGCTTACTCAGCCGCTGCAATCACTTCAGCCTGTCCAGGGCCGGAATTGATGTCAGACACCCGCCCTGCAAATGCTTGGACACGCCTGCATTTTTCCAAACACTCCCAGAAAACGGTCAGTTGACACCCACAAATGCCCTCTTCCTGTCAATCTCCTTGTGATCAGCTGTGCGAATGGATTCTTTGTAAACCCATCGCACAGCAACGATCCACTTTTCACCCATATGACGCACCTGCGCATTGCGGTGCATATGCAGTTCTGACCTGAATGAAGCGCAGCAAAAAAATCTAGCGTACAATGAAGTCTAAATGACCCCCTCAGTCCTAGGGAGATTGTCAGCTGTCGCATCTTTGTTCTCAGCAGACTGTGGGAAGGCTTTCATGGAGATGGAAGCAGAGATTTCAGGAGTATCACTGAGACTCTTTGAAATAATCGGAACGATACTAGAGAGAAGGTCTTGTAACTGTTCCAACAGTTGATTGAGAGTCTTTAAATATTCAAATTTATGAACCAAAGGGAACCGAGAGGTCCGGGAATGATGGACAGAGGAGGGCATCCCCCCAAAAGGAATGTCTTTTACAAAAATGTTAGAGAGTTCACTTGAATCAGATACCTGAAGACGAGTGTCAAATGTAATTTGTGTTTTGCTCTCAACTTTTGGCAAGGTGGCAGAACATCCTGATGCCAATGAGTAAGACCATTAGAATTATTCCCAGGAGAATGAGAGGGAGCCTCTTTTAGAGTAAATGGATGGTGCTTGGATGAGAGCACAGAACTGAAAACTTTCTTAGGAGAAGTTGAATTCAAAATTTTTGGAGTCAATTTTTTAATCACAGCGTCACTGAAGGTCAACAAGTTCTGAAGTATAGGATCCTTAGACTCGATAATTGAATTAGCCCATTCTAGAGCTTCTCCTCTAAGGACAGGAAAAGGTATTTTACCATATTGGCAGGAGTAATATCAGATGATAAATTAGACTCCATGATGGCAAGGTATTGATTCACCAATGCGTAGTATTGTTCCAGATCTCCATCAAAGTAGACAGGTGATGGAGCATTGGATGAGTTCTGTGAACTTGAAGCTTAGAAATAACTCGTAGGAACAGAAATGGAGTTAACCAGATACATTTTTGACTGGTAAGGAGATGCATTGTTTTGAAATGGAAGGCTAAAGCATTCAATAGGTACTGACGCTAAAGGAAACTGTGTTGACGTACTAGAGAATTCAGAGCCATGGGATGATGATTGAATAATATTCAGCTGACTGGACAGTTCTTGCAGAGACTGATTAACCCGAACCTGTTCAACCTCCAGATGTTCAAGGCATGCTGTCAGGTATTGGAGAAGCCTGATCCTTGACTGAATACATTAGGCCAGTGCTAACTGTCACGCCTGAGGTCTGACTCTGACCAGTAGAGATCTCAGGCGTAGGGACTGACTGGAATATGAATCTGGGTGTTTTAATAAAGTTCTTATACATAAACCAGGATGTCGTTTACTTGAGCGTAGGCCCGAAGGCATGACCAGACTGGAGGAGAATGTAAAATAAAATAAGTATTTTTATTCAACACGCAAGATGACACAGATAGCGGCAGATTACAATAGACTCAATAATCAGTATTACAGATAATGCTGTAACATAGGCATAGGTAGTGTGGTAGCAAATGTAACATCGATGGCAAGATGTAATATCAGATGCAGTGTGAACCACTGATGAAGTACCAATATAAATGAGTACACAATAGCAGACACAGTTGCAGTGTAAACCACTGATGAAGTCCAGATACAAATAAGCATAAGGTTACTGACCACAGGAGATAGGAAGGATACCAATGTTACTAGATATTGGTGGCAGAACACCAATGGAGTTAGAGATCAATGGCGGTACACCGATGGAGCAAGAGATTGATGGCGGAACACCAATGGAGCTAGAGATCGATGGCAGAACACTGATGGAGCTATTGATCAATGGTGGAACACAGATGGAGCTAGAGATCAATGGCGGAACACTGATAGAGCTAGAGATCGATGGCAGAACACAGACGGAGCCAGGCAGAGCTGCAAGCAGGATGGAACTCAGGGCTCAGAATCTCCTGGAGCAAGGTAACCCGGAAGCAGCTGGGAGCAAACAACTATACAGGGTATGACAATCATAGCACTGGTGATTAGGCAGTCCTTACCCAGCATTCTTATAGCAGTCAGTGTGCAGGGATTGGCTAGAACAATCAGCTGGACAGCAGGATGCTAAGACAGTCACATGATTGGCTGTGCTGCAGTCAGGTGATCAGGATTTGTCACAGCAGCACTCCAGGCTTAGGCTCTGATGTAGATTGAGGCCTAGTAGGCCCAAACACTAGGAAGCAGACATTATGCTAAGAGAGCTATGCAGGAACAGCATGTACAGACTTTACTGCCAGCTGGATGTGATGAACAGAGAGCCTGGCAATTACTCACACAGAGGAATTCCTGCTCACGTGCTAATCCGCAAGTAATCAAGACTGCAGGTAGTATGTGAAGCAGATGCTTGTTTGTAGAATATGCTGAGGTAAGTCACAGAACATGAGAAATACAGTCAGGATCATGACAGCTGGTCACTTATCTCTCCTTATGCGTCTCAGATTTTTCTCTTGTTAACACTTAATACATTTGGGCCAGGATATGATATGAGGGAAAATTTGAGGAAAACTTACTTCACAGAAAGGGTAATGGACAAGTGGAATAGCCTCCCATCAGAGGTGGTAGAGGCTAAGACAGCAGAGCAATTTAAACATGCATGGGATAGACATAAGGATATCCTTACAAAGAAATAAGGATCACATAATGTTTGAGATAAAAAATATGGTAAAAAAAAAGGAGCAGACTAGATGGGCAAGTGGTTCTTATCTGCCGTCAAATTCTATGTTTCTATGTTTAAACAATGGATGGAATAGAAAAGTCATACATTCAATAATTAATCAATCATAAAAAATACTATAAAATTCATGAGCTAAAAAAACCTTCACTAAATAATTAAAATGCATAGTTCATCAATGTACTGAATGGTCGGTCAGTTAATAGTGAATTAGAACCTGTTCCTTATGTATACCCAAGGAGCCGCCTTTATAAATATTGAACTGTCCAATAATGCATATAATATACCACATCCCTAGAGCATGTGATGTCTGTCATGCAAGGTTGGAGGTTGGCGCCCTCAAGTGGGTACGGTATCTGTGGTAGGTCCAGTCTATAACAACAATGGAGGCTTGGAATTGTTCCAAATATGCTGTCTTGCTGGAAAGATCCAGAAGTTGGTCCAGGCGCACAAGCAGTGAATACAGCCATAATTCAGAGCCATGTGTCTATTCCCTAACAAACAGTTTCTAGTCTGGTCATGTGACTTATCCTTCTGGAGGGACTAAACATAGTCATCATTTAATTTGAGATAAGGATCCCTGTAGATGGGGATTGTTCTTAGAATATATGTTCATTGCTGCATAATATTAAAATTACATATAATAGCATTGTGACCTTTTTATGAGTTCTAGGTTCTTGTTCTTATGATACATTCACTTTTAGTCCATGATCTATATATACAGTATTACCATATACACCATCATATGTATTAGCACTACTGGATATTTGTTATTTGCCTAAGGGACTGTCTATTCCTATTTATATTAACTGCTTGGCCAAAACAAACTGCAACAGGTCCTGAACAGAACCTCTTGGTATCTGATTCTCTGACTGCTTTGGATATTTGTGTGCATCAGTGTGCTAGTCTCCAGAATTCTAAACAACACTGCTATGTTCTGTGCTCCTGTCTCCATTGTGCTTCTGTGTCCTGCATTCCAATATTCCAAAAAACATCTACTGTATATGTGGTTCTCTAGAGATCTAAACCCCACTGCCAAGTTCTGTGCTCTAGTGTCTCCATCAGGCTTCTGTGTGCTGCACTCCAGTACACTAAAATACAGCTTTGTGCTGTGCTCCAGTATTCTACTGATTCACCATCCTTTGCCATGCTCCAGGGGGAAATTTACTGAAGCTTGACAGTTGTCAATTTGCCCTTTTTTTGCAGAAAAAGAGGCAATTTTGCAGATCGTGAATATACTAAGGATCAATTCACATGGAAGTCACATGTCAAATGTACTTTTGTACTCCAAATAGTGGCAAATCACCATTTGCACAAACTTTGGTATCAGTGCAAATTGCACATTTATTAAGTCACTAATAAATCCATCTGTGCTCCAGCAAGGAGATATGGAAAACATGCACTGTTATTGTGTCCCAAGTACTAGATTTTAAAAGCACTGATTAGCCATCATGTGCTGTTTCCCAGTATTCTGCTGAATCACCATTGTGTCCTCTGCTTCATCATTCCCCACACCAGAATCTTGCCTGGGGTCACAAGGGGTCTTAATCTGGGTCTGCCATAGCTCTGAGCTAGACACATTAAGGGGGGTTAGAGTGGGATCAGAGCAGTGAAGCCCATACCACCTTGCAGCGGTTCTTGGCGAAGACTGGTGTTGTGTTAGATTCCGCGCCTCAATACTGCCAGGGCCAATTATAAACCAGAAACCAGTACATGCTCTAAACCAGAAACTTGGCTTATTAGCATTCTATTGGTCCATGTGGCCTTACCCTCCTAGACTGTGCGCACTCCACAGTTTTTATCGAAAGCTGTGTACTCAACCTGTAAAGGGGGAGGGGGGCTTCGCTCGCCACGCTTCGGGCCCAGTGGCTCGCTTCGCTCACCATATGTTATATTCCCGAGTTAGAATATTTTGCATTTGTTGGGATTCCGACCAGCGGCACTTCACCGGCTGTCGGGATTTTGGCGTCAGTCTCCTGAATGCTGGGATACTGATGGCCTGGATATTAACTGCATTAACGGTGCTATTGTCAGCAGTGACTTCATCATGTATTGGTGTGCAGCCCTTTTGACAGCAAGAACAACCATTTCCACCAGCCATAAATACACTCCTAAGTCACTAACTTGCAATTGATTGATGAAAGCAAACTGCTACTGTATGTTGTTATATTTTTGCAATTTGAAAATAACTGTTTACAAAGTTGCAATATTCCACTGCAAGCGTTTTATAATATTGAAGAAGAAACTATTTGTAGATAATCTTTTCCAGCTCTGCAGCAGGAAAGTGACTTAAATAATTGATAGCACTAAAAATATAAATTGAACAAAATCCATGGTCTATCAAAACGCCAGATATTCCTCAGTGAAGGGAATGAAGCACCTTTTTGTTAAGTGTCTGAAAGTCTTTCTTCAGAATAAGCTTTTTCACACTAGCTGCAAGGCTTTTTTTTATATCACATTTTTCAAAATGTGCAATAATGGAAACATATATCGCAGAACTGTGCTAAATAAAAGTAGTGAGATGCCAACCTTATTTTGCAGAAAAAGAAACTCCGTAGTGTATTGTCTTTTTAATGTGATAATAAAAAAGGGAAAAATAACATCTCTGTACTGTTGTGACTGCTGTCCTGTTCCCGCTTTGGTACATATTTTCCAAAGCTTCATCTGAATAAAACTTGCTGAGTCTTTTGAGAGCTGTTTAGTCTTTTATAACTGTTTGATTGGTTCTTTCCTGGCTGTCCCATTTGATTGCTGATTGCAGCAAGTCTGTTGTCTGATTGTGATTGTTGCTCTTTAATGATACTTTTCAAAAGTATTTTCTATATAGATTGATTTTCTCAAGTGCATACTGTAGAAAGCAGCATAATGACATTTTTTTTAATATATAAAAAAAAAACACGACACAGGTAGTGGTACTGTACTGTCATTTTCTAACTGTAGGCTATGATCACATATACAGGTCTATTTATGAAAGCCAAATAAACCCTGTCCATTAAAGGGTTACTATTGGCTATCACCGAATTTCTCTAAAGCATGGGAAATAGTGCTGCCATAATCCGCTCACCAATATAGTCATATATGGTAATAACAAGGGAAGGCCACCGATAAAATGCAGTTTTTATTTAAAATAAAACAAAATAATCTTTTCTTATTTTTTTTTATACTTTTGTATATTTTGTTGCAGATGCCAGGAAAGAAGCAAGTTCAGCTTTATTAGGGCAGTAAAGAGAGTGGTGTCCTATGGACATTCATGTCACGTACCCTGCAGGCTGTACAGCCGCTCCGAGTGTCCTTAGGAGGCGGTTCTGCCCACTCACTCACCCACTCCATTGAGATCAGCCATATGACAGCGGGCCTGATGCACAGGGCAGGTTGCCACACAGTTAAGGGGCCGCTGCTGGTCAGTGCTGACAGAAAGCTGAATATCACTCAGCTGCCTCCTGACTTGTTATAAATTGCATGATTAACTGACTTTCTGTAGCGGTGATATCTTTGTTAGGTATCAGTATGATTTTCAGATGGATGGGATGCCGGCGTTTAGTATACTGACAGCAGCATCCCATCCATCAGAATCCCATCAGGCCCCTATTAAGTCCCCTACCCCTCCAGCCTAAACCTTACTTACCCCTGCAGCAGGATGACAGTGCGTCCCGCTGTAAGGGCGATCGGGTTGCCGGGTGTTGGTAATCAAATGATGTCATCCCGAGCGGTGTTGGTATTTTGATGCCGGCAATGCATCCTCCCTTGGGATCCCGACATCGGTATATTGACCGCCAGGATCCTGTATGTCGGTAAGCTAACTGCTTCCCCTTTGTTATCCCCACTTAACACAAAATAAACCAAATAGTTTTACATAAATAGGCATATGTTTTCCTTTAGCATTACAAGGACATTCCCAAATCACCTTACTGGGAAGTCTTTCATGTGATCAATATGGACAATAACTTGTCTTCTTTTAGTTTTCCTCCTAAATTATCTGTTAGGACAGGTGTAAGAGGGAGCCTCTATTGCCCAGCCAGGTGCAGTCAACCTGACTTGTCAGTGAGAATGTCAATAGCATGGATGTCTGCAATTGCAAAGTGTAACAGGTCATCAGAGCTAATGGAAAGAAATGCTCTGAAGTGACATTAATGCATGGCAAGTGGAATGGCACTGACACAAAAAGAAAAAAGCAGAGTAACATGACCAGTACAAAAACTAGAAGAAAAGAAAAACAATCATATACAGTATAAATGAAGATGTTTGTAAAAACTGTAATCAGTCGCCCTCAACTATAAAGCATACCTCCCAAGATAACCTTCCTAAGCAACATGAGCCATTTGGAGGGGGAATTGGCGGAAGAAGAAAGCTGGTGGGCTGCATGAAACGGGCAGCAAGGCTGTCGGGAGGGTAGATGCTAGATTCAAGTGGCCTAAGGGACCTTTTACGTCAGGGGGAGGAGCCACAACACAAGGAGGAGGAGCTAGGCCAGCGGGATAGTTCCTCTACTGTCCACACCACCAACTATTACCTTTAGTAACCCGGTGGCGAGCGAAGCGAGCACGCGAGGGTACTATTCGGGTACCCTGTTTGGCCGTAGCTCCTCCCCCTGGTGACGTGTCTCCCCCCCTAGTGATGTCAGAAGGTCCCTTCTCCCACTCCGATTTAGAACCAATCCTGTCGGGTGCCTGACACTATCGGCAAGCACCACCTCCTCCCAGCCACTGAGATTTTAGAATGATGCTGCTGTGCACTGCTACTGCAGCGTTGTCCATACGCATAGTGGCTGGTGCACAGAGACTGAATGGAGCTCACCAGAGGCAATGTAAAAAGGTCAGGGTGCCCCTTTCTGAACTGGCGACTGACTTCATTGTCTCCAATACTTCCGCCACTGCACACAGCCACATATGCACAAACAGCCCCATACACGCACAGCCCCATATGCGGACATGCACAGCTCCATATATGCACGCAATATCAAAGTGGGCTCTAAATGTATAAAAAGTAAATGTAATTATATTAATCACCATCTGATGGCTGCCCTCACAAAGTGGATCTGGGTATCCACCAGCCAATAGGTACTAGAAATAGATAAACTAAATAAAACAATAAACAGATTTAAAAAAAAGAAAAGAAAAGAAATAGATATATAATGAAGGCGCACAATTGCATGGACAAATAAAAAAAATAATTTTTCTAAAAAATTATAATAAGCAGCTGCTGGTTTGATTACAAAACACTATTGTTTATTTATTAAAAACTGATATTTATTCTATGTGGGGACACACAGTGCAATGATTTCCCACTTGTTGTTCATGTATGCGTTTGATAAATCACTCTTTTAATGAGCTATTTTTAGCAAACATTTTTTAATATAAATAAACAATAGTATTTTTTAATCAAACCAGCAGCTGCTTATTATTTTTTAGAAAAATTATTTTTTTATTTGTCCATACAATTGTGCGCCTTCATTATATATTTTTTTCTAGTAGCATATGTGCACACGCACACAGCCTCATATATATATATATATATATACACACACACGCACACACAACCCTATATACATACACACATTCATACTGTACACACACACAGCCCTATATACACACACACACAGCCCCATATACATACATACATACACACACACACACACAGACATACATACTGTACACACACACACAGCCCTATATACCTGGTGACAATGTAGTTTGTTTTTGTCAATTACCATTTTAATAATAGGGTAAAGAAAATGAAGTGGATTTTTGAAAGAAAACAATACTGTCAATATACTATTAAAACAAATTAAAATGGTAAAAGTTATTGTACTTTAAGTAAAAATAAAAGAGCCAAATATCAATCCCAGTTTTGGATTACTTTAATTAACAAAAAAAAATGCATATAGCAGAGGATAGTTTCAATCTGCCTACCTCTGGGTTATGGGCCCAGCATGCTTCCATTGCAGTACTCTGCTGCACATGTAAGTGCAAGAGATCCTGAAGCACTCACTCATCATGGGAAAGTACCAATGTGTTTCTTCGTTGGTTGATGGAAGAAACATCTTACAAAAACTCTCCAGATTATTGACTTTTTAAAGTTTTTCTAGGAAACGTTTTAGATGAATGCTTATTAGCCTTTGTCAGTAGGAACTTTTGCAAAGTGTCTCTGTGGCGCAATCAGTTAGTATGTATGGCTATTAACCAAAAGGTTGGTGGTTCAATCCCACCAAGGGACCTAATTGACCTTGTTATCAGATTTTGGTGATCTTTAAGTAGACAAGTCAAATTTCATACCCCCTGTTATGGTGTAGGGTACCTAGCCTTCTCTGATGTAATCAGAGTTAGATTTGATTCAGTGATTTTATAAAAACATCTAGGAAGCACAATTTAGCAGTGGGTTGCAGAGAAAAAGAAATATGCTGGCAAAAAATCAAATTGCGTGATTAAACAGCTCTTCATTTTCTGGCTTTATTTTTATGCTAACAAATTTGTTCTCTGAAAAGTGTCCACAAAGCCAAGTCTCTGATTAACACATTTGTAGGGATGGTTTTTCACCTATTACTAAATTAAACTTGCTTCATTGGAAAGGCAGCAAGATGCATCCTCATTTCAATGTCTACTGAAATAATACAGGTTGACACCAGGAAACATTAACGCCACTGCATCCTTGCTGCTTTCTCATGTGGAAGTCTGTTTAATGTGAAAACAAGGTGATATCTAATTAGCACACAGGTAAGGAATTAAGAAAATCTTTATTTAAGGGTGAAGATGTTTCTCACAAAATCGTTGCCCCAATGCATCATTGAAATTCAAGCTGGAAAGATGATTTTAATATATCACTTGTACATTTTGAATTGCTCTTCTGGTGACAATGTAGTTTGTTTTTGTCAATTACCATTTAAATAATAGGGTAAAGAAAATTAAGTGGATTTTTGAAAGAAAACAATACTGTCAATATACTATTAAAACAAATTAAAATGGTAAAAGTTATTGTACTTTAAGTAAAAATAAAAGAGCCAAAATATCAATCCCAGTTTTGGATTACTTTAATTAACAAACAAAAAAATGCATATAGCAGAGGATAGTTTCAATCTGCCTACCTCTGGGTTATGGGCCCAGCATGCTTCCATTGCTGTACTCTGCTGCACATGTAAGTGCAAGAGATCCTGAAGCACTCACTCATCATGGGAAAGTACCAATGTGTTTCTTCGTTGGTTGATAGAAGAAACATCTTACAAAAACTCTCCAGATTATTGACTTTTTTAAGTTTTTCTAGGAAACGTTTTAGATGAATGCTTATTAGCATTTGTCAGTATGTACTTTTGCAAAGTGTCTCTGTGGCGCAATCAGTTAGTGTGTAAAGCTATTAACCAAAAGGTTGGTGGTTCAATCCCACCCAGGGACGTAATTGACCTTGTTATCAGATTTTGGTGATCTTTAAGTAGACAAGTCAAAATTTCAAACCCCCTGTTATGGTGTAGGGTACCTGGCCTTCTCTGATGTAATCAGAGTTAGATTTGATTCAGTGATTTTATAAAAACAGCTAGGAAGCACAATTTAGCAGTGGGTTGCAGAGAAAAAGAAATATGCTGGCAAAAAAATCCATTTGAGTGATTAAACAGCTCTTCATTTTCTGGCTTTATTTTTATGCTAACAAATTTGTTCTCTGAAAAGTGTCCACAAAGCCAAGTCTCTGATTAACACCTTTGAAGGGATGGTTTTTCACCTATTACTAAATTAAACTTGCTTCATTGGAAAGGCAGCAAGATGCATCCTCATTTCAATGTCTACTGAAATAATACAGGTTGACACCAGGAAACATTAACGCCACTGCATCCTTGCTGCTTTCTCATGTGGAAGTCTGTTTAATGTGAAAACAAGGTGATATCTAATTAGCACACAGGTAAGGAATTAAGAAAATCTTTATTTAAGGGTGAAGATGTTTCTCACAAAATCGTTGCCCCCAATGCATCATTGAAATTCAAGCTGGAAAGATGATTTTAATATATCACTTGTACATTTTGTATTGCTCTTCTGGTGACAATGTAGTTTGTTTTTGTCAATTACCATTTTAATAATAGGGTAAAGAAAATGAAGTGGATTTTTGAAAGAAAACAATACTGTCAATATACTATTAAAACAAATTAAAATGGTAAAAGTTATTGTACTTTAAGTAAAAATAAAAGAGCCAAAATATCAATCCCAGTTTTGGATTACTTTAATTAACAAAAAAAAAATGCATATAGCAGAGGATAGTTTCAATCTGCCTACCTCTGGGTTATGGGCCCAGCATGCTTCCATTGCAGTACTCTGCAGCACATGTAAGTGCAAGGGATCCTGAAGCACTCACTCATCATGGGAAAGTACCAATGTGTTTCTTCGTTGGTTGATGGAAGAAACATCTTACAAAAACTCTCCAGATTATTGACTTTTTAAAGTTTTTCTAGGAAACGTTTTAGATGAATGCTTATTAGCCTTTGTCAGTAGGAACTTTTGCAAAGTGTCTCTGTGGCGCAATCAGTTAGTATGTATGGCTATTAACCAAAAGGTTGGTGGTTCAATCCCACCAAGGGACCTTATTGACCTTGTTATCAGATTTTGGTGATCTTTAAGTAGACAAGTCAAATTTCATACCCCCTGTTATGGTGTAGGGTACATGGCCTTCTCTGATGTAATCAGAGTTAGATTTGATTCAGTGATTTTATAAAAACATCTAGGAAGCACAATTTAGCAGTGGGTTGCAGAGAAAAAGAAATATGCTGGCAAAAAAATCAAATTGCGTGATTAAACAGCTCTTCATTTTCTGGCTTTATTTTTATGCTAACAAATTTGTTCTCTGAAAAGTGTCCACAAAGCCAAGTCTCTGATTAACACCTTTGTAGGGATGGTTTTTCACCTATTACTAAATTAAACTTGCTTCATTGGAAAGGCAGCAAGATGCATCCTCATTTCAATGTCTACTGAAATAATACAGGTTGACACCAGGAAACATTAACGCCACTGCATCCTTGCTGCTTTCTCATGTGGAAGTCTGTTTAATGTGAAAACAAGGTGATATCTAATTAGCACACAGGTAAGGAATTAAGAAAATCTTTATTTAAGGGTGAAGATGTTTCTCACAAAATCGTTGCCCCAATGCATCATTGAAATTCAAGCTGGAAAGATGATTTTAATATATCACTTGTACATTTTGAATTGCTCTTCTGGTGACAATGTAGTTTGTTTTTGTCAATTACCATTTAAATAATAGGGTAAAGAAAATTAAGTGGATTTTTGAAAGAAAACAATACTGTCAATATACTATTAAAACAAATTAAAATGGTAAAAGTTATTGTACTTTAAGTAAAAATAAAAGAGCCAAAATATCAATCCCAGTTTTGGATTACTTTAATTAACAAAAAAAAAAGCATACAGCAGAGGATAGTTTCAATCTGCCTACCTCTGGGTTATGAGCCCAGCATGCTTCCATTACTGTACTCTGCTGCACATGTAAGTGCAAGAGATCCTGAAGCACTCACTCATCATGGGAAAGTACCAATGTGTTTCTTCGTTGGTTGATGGAAGAAACATCTTACAAAAACTCTCCAGATTATTGACTTTTTAAAGTTTTTCTAGGAAACGTTTTAGATGAATGCTTATTAGCCCTTGTCAGTACATACTTTCACAATGTGTCTCTGTGGCGCAATCAGTTAGTGTGTACGGCTGTTAACCAAAAGGTTGGTGGTTCAATCCCACCCAGGTACGTAATTGACCTTGTTATCAGATTTTGGTGATCTTTAAGTAGACAAGTCAAAATTTCAAACCCCCTGTTATGGTGTAGGGTACCTGGCCTTCTCTGATGTAATCAGAGTTAGATTTGATTCAGTGATTTTATAAAAACATCTAGGAAGCACAATTTAGCAGTGGGTTGCAGAGAAAAAGAAATATGCTGGCAAAAAAATCCATTTGAGTGATTAAACAGCTCTTCATTTTCTGGCTTTATTTTTATGCTAACAAATTTGTTCTCTGAAAAGTGTCCACAAAGCCAAGTCTCTGATTAACACCTTTGTAGGGATGGTTTTTCACCTATTACTAAATTAAACTTGCTTCATTGGAAAGGCAGCAAGATGCATCCTCATTTCAATGTCTACTGAAATAATACAGGTTGACACCAGGAAACATTAACGCCACTGCATCCTTGCTGCTTTCTCATGTGGAAGTCTGTTTAATGTGAAAACAAGGTGATATCTAATTAGCACACAGGTAAGGAATTAAGAAAATCTTTATTTAAGGGTGAAGATGTTTCTCACAAAATCGTTGCCCCAATGCATCATTGAAATTCAAGCTGGAAAGATGATTTTAATATATCACTTGTACATTTTGTATTGCTCTTCTGGTGACAATGTAGTTTGTTTTTGTCAATTACCATTTTAATAATAGGGTAAAGAAAATGAAGTGGATTTCTGAAAGAAAACAATACTGTCAATATACTATTAAAACAAATTAAAATGGTAAAAGTTATTGTACTTTAAGTAAAAATAAAAGAGCCAAAATATCAATCCCAGTTATGGATTACTTTAATTAACAAAAAAAAATGCATATAGCAGAGGATAGTTTCAATCTGCCTACCTCTGGGTTATGGGCCCAGCATGCTTCCATTGCAGTACTCTGCTGCACATGTAAGTGCAAGAGATCCTGAAGCACTCACTCATCATGGGAAAGTACCAATGTGTTTCTTCGTTGGTTGATGGAAGAAACATCTTACAAAAACTCTCCAGATTATTGACTTTTTAAAGTTTTTCTAGGAAACGTTTTAGATGAATGCTTATTAGCCTTTGTCAATATGAACTTTTGCAAAGTGTCTCTGTGGCGCAATCAGTTAGTATGTACGGCTATTAACCAAAAGGTTGGTGGTTTAATCCCACCCAGGGACCTAATTGACCTTATTATCAGATTTTGGTGATCTTTAAGTAGACAAGTCAAATTTCATACCCCCTGTTATGGTGTAGGGTACCTGGCCTTCTCTGATGTAATCAGAGTTAGATTTGATTCAGTGATTTTATAAAAACATCTAGGAAGCACAATTTAGCAGTGGGTTGCAGAGAAAAAGAAATATGCTGGCAAAAAAATCAAATTGCGTGATTAAACAGCTCTTCATTTTCTGGCTTTATTTTTATGCTAACAAATTTGTTCTCTGAAAAGTGTCCACAAAGCCAAGTCTCTGATTAACACCTTTGTAGGGATGGTTTTTCACCTATTACTAAATTAAACTTGCTTCATTGGAAAGGCAGCAAGATGCATCCTCATTTCAATGTCTACTGAAATAATACAGGTTGACACCAGGAACATTAACGCCACTGCATCCTTGCTGCTTTCTCATGTGGAAGTCTGTTTAATGTGAAAACAAGGTGATATCTAATTAGCACACAGGTAAGAAATTACGAAAATCTTTATTTAAGGGTGAAGATGTTTCTCACAAAATCGTTGCCCCGTTGCATCATTGAAATTCAAGCTGGAAAGATGATTTTAATATATCACTTGTACATTTTGTATTGCTCTTCTGGTGACAATGTAGTTTGTTTTTGTCAATTACCATTTTAATAATAGGGTAAAGAAAATGAAGTGGATTTTTGAAAGAAAACAATACTGTCAATATACTATTAAAACAAATTAAAATGGTAAAAGTTATTGTACTTTAAGTAAAAATAAAAGAGCCAAAATATCAATCCCAGTTTTGGATTACTTTAATTAACAAAAAAAAATGCATATAGCAGAGGATAGTTTCAATCTGCCTACCTCTGGCTTATGGGCCCAGCATGCTTCCATTGCAGTACTCTGCTGCACATGTAAGTGCAAGAGATCCTGAAGCACTCACTCATCATGGGAAAGTACCAATGTGTTTCTTCGTTGGTTGATGGAAGAAACATCTTACAAAAACTCTCCAGATTATTGACTTTTTAAAGTTTTTATAGGAAACGTTTTAGATGAATGCTTATTAGCCTTTGTCAGTATTAACTTTTGCAAAGTGTCTCTGTGGCGCAATCAGTTAGTATGTATGGCTATTAACCAAAAGGTTGGTGGTTCAATCCCACCCAGGGAAGTAATTGACCTTGTTATCAGATTTTGGTGATCTTTAAGTAGACAAGTCAAATTTCATACCCCCTGTTATGGTGTAGGGTACCTGGCCTTCTCTGATGTAATCAGAGTTAGATTTGATTCAGTGATTTTATAAAAACATCTAGGAAGCACAATTTAGCAGTGGGTTGCAGAGAAAAAGAAATATGCTGGCAAAAAAATCAAATTGCGTGATTAAACAGCTCTTCATTTTCTGGCTTTATTTTTATGCTAACAAATTTGTTCTCTGAAAAGTGTCCACAAAGCCAAGTCTCTGATTAACACCTTTGTAGGGATGGTTTTTCACCTATTACTAAATTAAACTTGCTTCATTGGAAAGGCAGCAAGATGCATCCTCATTTCAATGTCTACTGAAATAATCCAGGTTGACACCAGGAAACATTAACGCCACTGCATCCTTGCTGCTTTCTCATGTGGAAGTCTGTTTAATGTGAAAACAAGGTGATATCTAATTAGCACACAGGTAAGGAATTAAGAAAATCTTTATTTAAGGGTGAAGATGTTTCTCACAAAATCGTTGCCCCAATGCATCATTGAAATTCAAGCTGGAAAGATGATTTTAATATATCACTTGTACATTTTGAATTGCTCTTCTGGTGACAATGTAGTTTGTTTTTGTCAATTACCATTTAAATAATAGGGTAAAGAAAATTAAGTGGATTTTTAAAAGAAAACAATACTGTCAATATACTATTAAAACAAATTAAAATGGTAAAAGTTATTGTACTTTAAGTAAAAATAAAAGAGCCAAAATATCAATCCCTGTTTTGGATTACTTTAATTAACAAACAAAAAAAATGCATATAGCAGAGGATAGTTTCAATCTGCCTACCTCTGGGTTATGGGCCCAGCATGCTTCCATTGCTGTACTCTGCTGCACATGTAAGTGCAAGAGATCCTGAAGCACTCACTCATCATGGGAAAGTACCTATGTGTTTCTTCGTTGGTTGATAGAAGAAACATCTTACAAAAACTCTCCAGATTATTGACTTTTTTAAGTTTTTCTAGGAAACGTTTTAGATGAATGCTTATTAGCATTTGTCAGTATGTACTTTTGCAAAGTGTCTCTGTGGCGCAATCAGTTAGTGTGTACGGCTATTAACCAAAAGGTTGGTGGTTCAATCCCACCCAGGGACGTAATTGACCTTGTTATCAGATTTTGGTGATCTTTAAGTAGACAAGTCAAATTTCATACTCCCTGTTATGGTGTAGGGTACCTGGCCTTCTCTGATGTAATCAGAGTTAGATTTGATTCAGTGATTTTATAAAAACATCTAGGAAGCACAATTTAGCAGTGGGTTGCAGAGAAAAAGAAATATGCTGGCAAAAAAATCAAATTGCGTGATTAAACAGCTCTTCATTTTCTGGCTTTATTTTTATGCTAACAAATTTGTTCTCTGAAAAGTGTCCACAAAGCCAAGTCTCTGATTAACACCTTTGTAGGGATGGTTTTTCACCTATTACTAAATTAAACTTGCTTCATTGGAAAGGCAGCAAGATGTATCCTCATTTCAATGTCTACTGAAATAATACAGGTTGACACCAGGAAACATTAACGCCACTGCATCCTTGCTGCTTTCTCATGTGGAAGTCTGTTTAATGTGAAAACAAGGTGATATCTAATTAGCACACAGGTAAGGAATTAAGAAAATCTTTATTTAAGGGTGAAGATGTTTCTCACAAAATTGTTGACCCAATGCATCATTGAAATTCAAGCTGGAAAGATGATTTTAATATATCACTTGTACATTTTGTATTGCTCTTCTGGTGACAATGTAGTTTGTTTTTGTCAATTACCATTTTAATAATAGGGTAAAGAAAATGAAGTGGATTTTTGAAAGAAAACAATACTGTCAATATACTATTAAAACAAATTAAAATGGTAAAAGTTATTGTACTTTAAGTAAAAATAAAAGAGACAAAATATCAATCCCAGTTTTGGATTACTTTAATTAACAAAAAAAATGCATATAGCAGAGGATAGTTTCAACCTGCCTACCACTGGGTTATGGGCCCAGCATGCTTCCATTGCAGTACTCTGCTGCACATCTAAGTGCAAGAGATCCTGAAGCACTAACTCATCATGGGAAAGTACCAATGTGTTTCTTCGTTGGTTGATGGAAGAAACATCTTACAAAAACTCTCCAGATAATTGACTTTTTAAAGTTTTTCTAGGAAACGTTTTAGATGAATGCTTATTAGCCTTTGTCAGTATGGACTTTTGCAAAGTGTCTCTGTGGCGCAATCCGTTAGTATGTACGGCTATTAACCATAAGGTTGGTGGTTCAATCCCACCCAGGGACCTAATTGACCTTGTTAACAGATTTTGGTGATCTTTAAGTAGACAAGTCAAAATTTCAAACCCCCTGTTATGGTGTAGGGTACCTGGCCTTCTCTGATGTAATCAGAGTTAGATTTGATTCAGTGATTTTATAAAAACAGCTAGGAAGCACAATTTAGCAGTGGGTTGCAGAGAAAAAAAATATGCTGGCAGAAAAATCCAATTGAGTGATTAAACAGCTCTTCATTTTCTGGCTTTATTTTTATGCTAACAAATTTGTTCTCTGAAAAGTGTCCACAAAGCCAAGTCTCTGATTAACACCTTTGTAAGGATGGTTTTTCACCTATTACTAAATTAAACTTGCTTCATTGGAAAGGCAGCAAGATGCATCCTCATTTCAATGTCTACTGAAATAATACAAGTTGACACCAGGAAACATTAACGCCACTGCATCCTTGCTGCTTTCTCATGTGGAAGTCTGTTATATATGAAAACAAGGTGATATCTAATTAGCACACAGGTAAGGAATTAAGAAAATCTTTATTTAAGGGTGAAGATGTTTCTCACAAAATCGTTGCCCCAATGCATCATTGAAATTCAAGCTGGAAATATGATTTTAATATATCACTTGTACATTTTGTATTGCTCTTCTGGTGACAATGTAGTTTGTTTTTGTCAATTACCATTTTAATAATAGGGTAAAGAAAATGAAGTGGATTTTTGAAAGAAAACAATACTGTCAATATACTATTAAAACAAATTAAAATGGTAAAAGTTATTGTACTTTAAGTAAAAATAAAAGAGACAAAATATCAATCCCAGTTTTGGATTACTTTAATTAACAAAAAAAATGCATATAGCAGAGGATAGTTTCAATCTGCCTACCTCTGGGTTATGGGCCCAGCATGCTTCCATTGCAGTACTCTGCTGCACATGTAAGTGCAAGAGATCCTGAAGCACTCACTCATCATGGGAAAGTACCAATGTGTTTCTTCGTTGGTTGATGGAAGAAACATCTTACAAAAACTCTCCAGATTATTGACTTTTTAAAGTTTTTCTAGGAAACGTTTTAGATGAATGCTTATTAGCCTTTGTCAGTATTGACTTTTGCAAAGTGTCTCTGTGGCGCAATCCGTTAGTATGTACGGCTATTAACCAAAAGGTTGGTGGTTCAATCCCACCCAGGGACCTAATTGACCTTGTTATCAGATTTTGGTGATCTTTAAGTAGACAAGTCAAAATTTCAAACCCCCTGTTATGGTGTAGGGTACCTGGCCTTCTCTGATGTAATCAGAGTTAGATTTGATTCAGTGATTTTATAAAAACAGCTAGGAAGCACAATTTAGCAGTGGGTTGCAGAGTAAAAAAAATATATGCTGGCAGAAAAATCCAATTGAGTGATTAAACAGCTCTTCATTTTCTGGCTTTATTTTTATGCTAACAAATTTGTTCTCTGAAAAGTGTCCACAAAGCCAAGTCTCTGATTAACACCTTTGTAAGGATGGTTTTTCACCTATTACTAAATTAAACTTGCTTCATTGGAAAGGCAGCAAGATGCATCCTCATTTCAATGTCTACTGAAATAATACAAGTTGACACCAGGAAACATTAACGCCA